>NC_064602.1:57401783-57491082 GCF_943734735.2 Anopheles gambiae | reverse complement strand
ATATATATATATATATATATATATATATATATATATATATATACATATATATATATATATACATATATATATATATATATACACGAAACACGAAACACGAAAATTTGAAGCACTGAAAATCCCAAAACACGCTCTTCCAATACGATGTTTCGTTTCTCGTATTTCATATCCTTTCCTGGTTTCTATTCTTCAAAGATTTCTTGTCTCGCTTCATTCCCTTTTATTTAGCTCATGCCCAATTCTATGCTCCATACCTCCTTTCTTGTTTGACTCATAGCATGTTGCGATTCGATTTCTTTCGCAAACACGTGGTCACATTTCATGCAAACAAAAAAAAAAAAACACCCATACATATCCAAGGTTGTTCATGAATGACACTCTCGCGTGCTGTCGGTTTTCGTCCATGCCACAGCACTGTCGTTGCTGCGCTGCTTCAAATACTGCTAGCACAAGGCATTTTGGATAAAAAACGATACATTAGCAGTGCTGAACGCCAGACAGAAACCGAAACCATTGAAACCAAATAGTTTTGCGGACTTAATACAGTAGCTACTAAAAGCTGATTAATATCAAAAGTTTGACTCTTCTTCGCCTAACATCGATTTCATAAATCCAAAAATTAGCAGTAATGATAAAGCTCTTTATGCAATTTATACAAACTAAGACAAGATTTAAAGGCCTCCACTTACTGTAGAGGACCTTACATTTAAGGATTTAATTTAAACTCAAACTTTTTACAAAAATCTCTAGAAATGGGAAATAGCAGTTATGTGTGCATTTATTAATTTACATTGCTAGCTATAATAAATTCATCTGTATTTTTTAAGATAGATACAATATACAATACACATACATGGCAATAATATAGGTTGTAATCAAAATTGTTTGATATTTTCAACATATTCTTGAAATATATTACACGCTGCGGATCAAATTCATATTTTTATCATGAATCAGAAAAATATTCTTCAACGGAATTGAATTGAATTGAAGAATTGAAACTAATAAAAATGCGTAGCAAAAATTTCTAAAAATCTTGTAGGAAGCTGCAAACGATCTACGTCACCATTAGAAACAGTTGACTTTTTTATAGGAGTCGAAGCAAATAATTTAGCATTGGTCTGGTTTTTATTCATAAATTAAGCACATTCATTTGAAGAATATCACCTGGAATATATAAATAACACATCGTGAATTCGGAACGTCACTAACGTCCACACAACACATACAGTAAAGTTTTCTGTCCCAGTTTTATTATTCACCTTAAGACTACATATCATTCCACAAATGAAAAATTTAGAAAGAAGATCTTCGGTAGATTTTGGAACGAAAAAAGAAGAATGTTTATCGGATCAGGTGAAAACCAAGAATCTTACCTGTACCGGGCAATAGCAGGATGGTCAGGATCACTGCCAATGCCTGGACACATCGCCAGGATGTATCGCAATTCCAGAGATGCTTGGTCATGGCAGAGCTACACGAATCGCGGCTGCCTCAGCCGGTCGGGCTCCTTACGATAGAAATTTTGCACGTCGAGCACCATCACAGTTCAACAGTGCGTTGAAAATAAATTGCTTTTCCTGTCGCGCGTTTACTCCACTTTCGTTATATGCGAACCAATTCGACTAAGATTGATCAAAACCATTTGAAACAGGCCCACAATTCTCGGCAATGTAATGAAATCGGTCGATCGAATCGATTCCAAACGGAATTCACACACCAAAAATCTTTCAAGAAAAAACTGCATTCACAACCTTTATCACTATAAATCGAACCTACTTTCTACAGAATATCGACATTACGACATAGAACACTGATGCAAGGAATACAAGGAATACACCAATTCAACCATTGCTTTGTATTTCACAATACACTAATACACAAACATACACATACACACATTTTATAACTCTTTAACAAAATCAAACTTATTGGAATGATATTGGAATACACATAACACACATGTTAAAACACAGCTACACTGAAAAATCACATCCAATCTGAACTAGATTAAGCACGTTTTTGTGAATTTCTTCTAATGTGTTTCACCTTTTTATTTCACCTTTAATTGGTTCTCTGCAGCTTTCTTACGCAGTCCGTTTCTGCGTTTCGATGACTTTATCGGTTGAGCTAATGCTGCAAAATGAGCCTTGTTACCCAAACAAGCTTCTGTAGAACCGGAATAGAACATACAAAAATAAGATTAACGTACTCATTCCTTCGACTTTTTTTATTGCTGTTTCAATCGAATTTTCAAAAAAGTCATTCGTTCGTATAATCCTCGTGCCGATTCTTTCATCTATTTTTTCCGCAGTAACCTTATGTACTGCTTGTGTGTATATACATAGCGCTAACAGTACGTCGATGCAGTCAAAAAGCGCTTGCTATCTAGTGGGGAATTTGGCGATGGTTGGTTGTTTGGGTCAACGCTGCCGCTCGATAATTTGCACGAATAACTCTTTGAGTTATTCTCAGTCTGCGGTTTGTGCAGGTGTAGTTTCTGAATGTTGATTTTTCATTCCAACAAAACCAGTTTTGGGTATTTTTCATTCCTTTTCATTTTCATTCTCAAACACCGGTACATATTTTTAACAATCGTTCGAAGTTTTAAAAGCAATTCCTCGACATCGAATACCACTTCAGCACCAAGTAAAGATTTCATGCATTTATTTATCTCATGAACTCATGAAATATTTGGCCTGAATTAACATTAGATAGCAGTAAACATTCATTATTATTTCAACATTCCACACATATATTTCAAATATCGTTAACACAGCACATCTAGTTCACTACATAGGATGTTTCTTTTATCCTAAGAACATAACACATCCATCCAATATACAATGATGAATATAATTTAACATTTTCATTTATATCAACTATATTAAAGACATTATATTGAACCTACTATGTCCATGTTAACATAGAACATGAACAGTATGTTATGCTGAATTCACTGCAATATTTAACAATACTTTTCACTGCTCAATAGCACGCTTACAGAGGATACACATTTAGTAACGCCAGGAAATATTTCACTTCACTGATCCCTTTTTGTCAGATTTGCAACCAACATGGTTAAAACTTTAGAAAACTCAGTTAGCTATCATACAAATTTGCTTATACAATTAAAATGCTAAACATCTTCCAACCGATGCTATCAAAGGCAGTGATATTTTGCATGAACTAGCTCAGTGCGATATTATGCTGCATATTACTTATACGCTTAATGTGTTCGTTCATAGGCAGAATGGTCGATATTGGTGTAGCAACTAGCACAAAAATTGATTTTTTTAACACATCACTCGTCAGGAAACCTCTCGATGGCCTACTTCATGGTTGTACAGGGTGACATGAGTTTGTGTTGTAGTTGTTTCTAAATTTCACTCTCACTTAAAGTCTACTAAATTTACTATTATAAATTGCTGCAACACTATCAATTATCATCAATCTAATTGTCCAAACTTACGTATACCGCGCAGGATAAAATTCTTGCGCCAATTGCATGCGATACGCAACCCAACGCGGTACGACAGGTCTTCTTCAAACGACAAACTGAACAAAATTCTTGCGCCAAACGCGTTTGATACGCAACCAACGTTTGTGCGACAGGTCGGGTCTTAGTCGGGGAACACTTTAACTTTTTCTCTTTCCGTTTCTCTCTTTTCAACTTGCTTCTACCTCGTTGACGTAGCGTAGATTGCACATTTCATTTTGTTGAGCAAACAAGAGAAGCGCGGCTTTGACCAGCAATAAAACAAGCCCATAGTTCAGATCACATCCATACCAAGTAAGAAAGAGAAATGAAGTTGTTTCTCTTTCAAAAATTGCTTATTTCCTTTCCCCTTCTTAAGTGAAAGAATATCCAAACTCTCCATGAGGATAAGAAAATAGAGAGTATCGTCACGTTTTCTCATTCGATTGGCGTTCGGCTTTTCAAAATATAAATCAAGAGCAGATTCGCTCACAACTAAATGTTTATCTCTTTTTTCGCTCGCTTCTCATCATATCTACTTTTCGCCTGGAAATTCAGCATGAACAATGGTATTTTGTTGTTTGTTGATCTGGTCATCATTTGTATATGTTTTTTCATTATGTTGCATTCATCCATTTTAAAAATACATCAAATATTTGTTTTTCTTAATTTGTATAAAGAATAATGATCGCATACATATTTATAGTTCTATTATTTTCTGTTCCTGTTCCTGTTATTTTCCAAACATGAATATTTATAGTATAAACAACATTTGTTATAAAATGAATACATTATCGAAAAAATGTTTCAAGTTGAAATACACATTGTCATACATTGTATAAACATAGTTGATTCTCGGAGGACTGCTTTACATGGTTCTACTGTAAAATTTGAAATAATATTGTTATTCCGAACCAAATTTGGAACCAAAAAAGGTCCCGAGGCAAGGTCGAAAAACTCGCATGATGAATATATTTCCATGCACGGTTTACAACCAAAATAGATGTGCAAAAATCTAGAATATCGTATGTTTTAACTACAATACTATTCTAGGAATAAACATGCACGAAAACAGGACATTAACGGTTATCAGGAATAAATTTTAAAAAATCTATCAATTTCAGCAAAATGACAACTTTAAACTGTCTAAATCGATATTGCCGCATCTGCGTCGGAACTAGAATTGTACGTCGTGAGATCCCTGTACAATGGCTCTTTTAATGTTTTTAAAAGATAAAAGAGTTTTTTTCATTATATAAGGCATACATTTTACTATTTGAATCACAATGCTATAGACATAATAATAGGCACCGCAGAGTCAAAATAACGCTGAAAAAAACTTGAAAAATGTCCGTAACTACGGGAAGTGATTCGGGTTAAAGTCGAATCACGTCATATATTTAAAGGAGCCGAGGTGTTTAACAGTAGCTCACAAAGCCACCATTAAGTCACCTTTTCGATTTAGATATTTCACAATTGTATCTTCATGATTATTTTAATGTTAATCATAAACTATATAAATGCATATTAACTACATACCATCTGATATAATATTACCGACAACATTAAAATATAAAGTGTTTCAGAAATGTTAGAAACCGCGTAAATTATATTAAGTTTGCGTGATATGGTTTAATTGGTTCAAATTTGATGTGATTTGAAAAAAATAGAATAGAAAGAAATAGCACTGTCCTGTGTATGCTTTTCGAACACTTCACCATAAATAAATAAATAAATAAATAAATAAATAAATAAATAAATAAATAAATAAATAAATAAATAAATAAATAAATAAATAAATAAAAAAATAAGTAAATAAATAAATCAATAAATCAATAAATAAATGAATAAGTAATTTTCAAATTAATAAAGTTTTCCGCACGATTCATTTGCCATACAGTTACAGAAATAAAAAACTTTAAATATTAATTGATATGAGTTAATTTAATATAAGTAGTTTTGTGGTATAATATCAACTTCGAATATTCCGTTAAATATTTTATCCGTTTTTATTGCTGTTATCCACTGTGCTGCGACATGAGGAAAAAAAACGCTATGTGAAGGAAAACTCCAGGAACACCGGTACATTAATGCAATTTTCACCGTACAATATGACACCGTTCAATGATGTATATCTACATAGGCTTATAGAATGAAGAATCAATGCGGGATCAATGAACAAGAATTAACAAATTTGATGCACTTTATTTTCAGTCACAGTTTTTTTTTTAATTTATACACAAGTTTATCACAAGTATTTAACATGCAAGTCGATGCAAATGTACTGACTAGTACAGTTTTCCAACACTACAAATCTACGATACTGCACTTTTACATAACTTGGTATATTTACACGTATTTACATCGTTACATTTAATGGTCACTCTTAAACGTGGAAATAATTGTTTCTATTTGTTTCCATTGACAGTTAAACGAGATAAGGCTTTTCTATAGAATATTATCCATAATATTTTATTCTGCCCTCGTGGAGTTTCACCTACTTGCTCTTCTAGTTCTGGTAGTATACTGACGCAATATTTACGCAATATTGTCTCTCATTTAGCAGTATCCTTTTATCTCTCACTCCATTTTCTGAGAGAATTCATTTTTCCCGACTCGTCTTAAAAAGGGGTAAAATTCATGGTAGGATATACCCAGCATGTAATCAGTATGCCATTCGTAAAAAAAAAACAAATTTTCCTACCCTTGCAACAGTTTTCTCTGATGCACTTAATTTTTCAAACTTAACCCACGACAAATTTATGTTATTTTAACATCGTTTTGCTGAATGTTACAAACTATGAACTTACTATATATTTTCTTGTACAAATTGTACTCATTACACATTTAAATTCTTGAACAAAAATATATTTTTAAGGTTTGTGTTAGACACACAACTTCCAGAACATTGAACAAACGTTTTTATTTGTGGTGGTTAAAAACAAATCAAAAAAGCTTTGAGAAATCACATTACATGTTTGTCATACTAATTTAATATTTAAACATACATTAAAGAAAAATAATGTTACCATAATGGAAATGGTAGCATGAACCATAATTCAATATATATATATATATATATATATATATATATATATATATATATATATATATATATATATATATATATATATATATATATATATATATATATATATATATATATATATATATATATATATATATATATATATATATATTTTTTTTTTTTTCTTTTTTTATTTATTTATTTATTTTTTTTGTATATCAGAAGGTATAACAGAACCAATCAGAATGGGTTGTGCAACATAGAGATAATTCGTGTAGCATTTGTTTGGAAGTCTGTCGTCTCCCATGGTAACTAACCAGTACTGCAATGCCATGCAGGAGCCGTCTGTGGTCTAGGAGATTACTTGCCTAATGTGCGCTCAACGTAGTCGGCCGCAGCTACATACATATATACATTAATACATACATACAACCAAATCAAATATCAATCTGTTGATGGTCATTTGCCAATGAAACAGGGTCGTCCTATGTAGCATTTAATAGCATGTATTGCAGAGCCAGTTGACCGTTGAAAGCATTTGTGTACACCAGACATGTCAAACATACGGCCCGCAGGCCACATGCGGCCCGTAATAGCTCCTGATCCGGCCCGCGAATGCTCCTAATCCGGCCCGCGATGAACATTGGTAGTTATTTGAATGAAGCAGAAATAGATTGTAAATTATAAGATAAGAAAAACGGGTATAGTAATGTTGATTCACTTAGAAAGAAGCTTTCAACATTCAGTTCTAATAGTTCGATTATCGAAGAGTGAAGTAAGTTACACATAGTTACTTGTTTGGGAAGGTACCCGCGAAGATGGCATGTAGCAAGTGTTTAAGTAGTTGTTTCCTGAGAGCACTCTAAAGTCGGATTATCAATATTTTCATCCATTTTCCGTCATGGAGTTCGGAAAATTCGGAAATAATGTATTGAAATACCACTTTCTTCACTTCATGGATGAGGGTACTCTTTAGATATGGTTCTGCAAAAATCAGGTCGATATATTTAAAAATCATGAAAAACCAAGCACTCAAAAAAGGTAAGAGCTGTATGAGATCGACTGTATGCTGGTAGTCTCTTTTGCTCAACAAAATGGACACATATCTATCCAATATTTGTCGATGTAGTGATAAATTTTGATTTATCGTTATTAGTCATCACCGTTGTCAAATTGCAGCATTTGTACTTCGTGTATCATTGTGTGAAGGCAATATACGAGGTTCAAAGAACTGTCCAGGTAGCCGGAAAGTTAGCAGATATCCAAAGCAATTGAATATGATTTATTAAATTTCCAAGTAGGCACGAACGCCACTGAAGTAAAGCATGAGTAAATTCATGAATTCCATTAACTGTATTGGAGGCTACGAAAATTTTTTAAATAAGATTCTAGGTTCAAGAATAAGTCCTTAATGATATTTGCCGATTGAAAGCACTCTCATCCCACCGCCATCTAACAGTGGCCTGCGAGAATATTTTGCATCGTAATCCAGCCCGCGACCCAAAACGAGTTTGACATCACTGGTGTACACGAACACGGTCAAACAACTAAAAATATTTGGAACTAGTTAACAGAAAGTGAATTATAGAGGATGAAGTAACGCGCTTACCCCTAAATGTACCCGTGATCTTAACTATTATATTCTTTGACTGTTCTGAAATACTGCAAAAGGGTCCTAGATTACTAACCATGAAATAAAAATACTCCCGCAAGAAGGTAGATGGTAGAAATTGTTACAGAGTGATTTACTTGTTTACTAGTTTTAGTTAGCTAAACTCTTATAACGTTATCGCTCTTTCACAGTGTGATCTAATACGTTGGTGTGTACAATAGCCACCAATGAAATTATATTTATTTTTTAACTTCTTTTAACTCTTATTTACATTTGATGTTTACATATTTTACCGAAAGCGAAGAACTAGATCACGATTTATGATAAACAAAAAACGGTTCAAAATGCTAAAGGGAAACATAAATGTTAGATTTTTTCAATTTTATTTACCTTAAATCATGTTTAGGCCAACAATTTCAAAATTAAATTTGTGTTGCATTTATTTATTCATTTATTGCACTTAATGCACACGTATATTCGCTAATGAACCAACTAGGTTACTACAGATTGGATAGCATGGCAGCTAATGAACTTGAACAACTGTAATATTTATCATAAGGTAATTTTGTTGATAAAGTATGGACAATCATGTGTATAACATGCACTTCTCGTCCCGATTACTCCCAAAAGAGCATTACAACTTATTGTTTCGTTAGTGTAGTGTCTAGTTACCGTTGCTAATGTTTTTTTTTGTATTTAACCTACAGTTAGTGTCAACTCCAGACATCCAGGATGTTATATAGTGGTGACACCCTAAAGTCGAACACCTTATATTTTCACTTATCTGCTAACTTTGAGTTATTGGACAGTTCATTTACGCTAATTATCGGAAAACTAACATGACAACTATTTACTGAAGAGAATACTCTTAAGTAATGCTCCATCATAAAAACAGTTCTATATTTAAAATAGACCAAGAAACCGTGTCAAAACCATGGCGTATAATTTACGGGGCTCACTGAAAGCTGGATAGGCCCTATTAATTAAAATGACGTTAGACTTTAATTTCAAAAATTGTAAAGTTCCTTAAAATTTTAGATGTCAGAAAATGACTGGTACGTACTGTATGGCTTCTACTCGTCGACAAATGGTATGCTTTTCATTTCAATAAGGAAATAACTTGACCTTGTCCTTCATCCTGGTGAGATAATACTTGAAGTCTTCAACAATCAACCTCATGCTGACTTCAGACTAGAAATTTAGACCCATTTGAAATTATATTTTTTTACAATTGTTGGCTGATAGATTATCACCATAGGACACATTAGCAAACTCGTTAAAGAAAAACACAATTTACATATATGCAAGGTACACATTTAAGATATAAATGTGTACCAATTTGCCAATGTAAATCTTTGACTTGAGAAATATTCAAAACATTACATATATGATTGCAGATAAAAAGAGGCTCGTCTCAAATTACTCCACTTTTTCATGGTTTCGTGAAATGTATCCATTTATGTTTGCAAAAACGATATTCTTACTGAATAAAGTATTGAAAAATATAAACATATTATCGAATTTCATTATTGATAGAGGGAAAAGAAGCGCTTCTCATGTTTCTTGTAAATGAGATGAAAGAAAATTGTCAAGTGGTTTATTAAATACGTGTCGGATGTTGTACACGTGGTACTGGCTTTAAATGGTATGGAATTATTCAAGTTGCACTATGACTAACAGGCATGGTACTTATGGTATATTTTATTTCCTTTTTTTATAATCATCCCCCTGACAATTAAACTTGATGCTACTGCAGCAAATTATAGGAAGGGTAGAATTTACTGTAGTTAAGAAATGGTAGCTAATGTGTAACTTCCTCCAAAGGATTTCGGGGGAACCTTTAGTGTTACAACACATATAGTCTTTCCACGTTTCCGGTAATATAAATTAAGTAATAGAAAATGTAACTGATATTCACACATGGTAAGGATGGTTCTTCATGTTGATTATTCATTGGTTACACCATCTCTGTAAAACATGTGCAGATGCTATAATATCTGCCGAATAAATTGTATTAAATAACATTACTACGTCAACATGATCAATGTTGAACCGTATTATTAACACAATATAAAATAAACATTATAACATAAAAATAACATATGTTTTCACAAAGTACCTAATCATTTAACAGAACAATCTTAACATAAGAGCATAAAATATATCAGTTGATTCATCACAACAGACGGCTTGAAAAATGATCCCACTAGCAAGAGAACATCTGTGACACGTCCGGTAGCCTGTGTTCCGTATGATCAATAGTCCACGTGTCCAAAACAGGATCATTTTTATTAACATTCTCATGTTCTACTGCATTGAAAGTGCAGACTCGTTGAACCAATTGGTCTCGACAGTTGCAACGGCAGATCCTATTTCAACCCGTTTGTCATAGTATCTTTGCACTCCGAGGATTAGACATCAGAAGTTTAAACTGTTTTTCTAACTAGAACAACGGTATTTGAAATTTGTTTGCATTTAAATTTTGAACTTATAGCGCGTTTATTTGAAAGATGTATAACAATGATATAAAAGCACTATTGTGAAATCAACTATTCAACTTATTCTTTGTGTATCGTTAAAAAAGTGTTGGTGAAAAACAAAAAATGAATAAATGAATATTTGTTATAAAAACCTCTTTTATCTTAATAAAATAATCTTCTATTCTTATTTTTATCTAAGAAAAGCTATTCTAAGATAAGTTTTTGTCAGTGCTGACAAATGACCAAAATAAGAAACGCCATTACCTAAATAACATAATACAAATACTCAGAAACTATTCTCCTACGCTGGTAATGTTAAACAATTATGCTCATTCTCTTATAGATATTTTACACAGTATTTTCCTTAGCCCTCTACCAATTACATCTAATGTGACGCTAACGGTAAACTCGTGTGACCCCACACAAACGACGGGTGCACGTGAATGAAGGAAGTGAACCACAACGATCCTTATATGTTTCCTCTTTGATGTCATTTTTTATGCTTTTTAATATGAGTTGTTGCTATCTCATGCCGAACGTCTGATGGAAACATTGTGAACACAAGTTAATTTTGTAACTTTGCTTACGCTTTGATCTTTTACATATTCATTTTGATCTAATTTCGAATCACGACTTAAACTGATTTTTTCTGCTGCTAGTTTTGAATTTGATTAGTTGCTAATAATTTGGTGTTAGTAGGGGAAGATAGGTAAATACGGACACTGCGGGTAAGATGGACACTTCTCATAAATGCCTGAAAAAGGTAATTTTCGTGTAATTCAACAATGTAGAATCCAAACTGAAGGTAAAACAACACATTTGAGAACATTTTTCGTGTAATATAAGCGAAATTGGTTAAATTCACGAACAAAACAAATTTTCGATCGTACCTTAGTGGATCTAATGTGATTATTGCGGGTCTTAAGCTCTGTATCTTGCATTGTTTATATTTTCGGAAGTTATATTACATGAACGAGTTGTCATGATGGTAAAGTAAAAAACTGGCGAAAGAACGAGAATGAAAGCGATACAAAATCTTATTTTCTGATGGTTTAAATATCTTGACACCATAGCGGGAAAGACGGACACTTTGTCATAGGGAAAGATGGACACCGAATTTGTTGAGTTATTTTACTTCTTATATCAATTGGTGATAAAAATATTTCTTCAAACACCTTAAATAAGGGTATTTTGAAGATATAAACCATTACGCAACTAGAAAAAGTAATAAATAAGCGAGAAATGAAACACCGGTCAAAATAGCAGTCATGCGTTATGATATTACTCGCTCGACGCTGATGAGGTTCTTCACGAAATCCAAAATTTTATCACGACTTGGACAACTTTAAACTTAAAAACAAGATAAAGTGCAGATATCAAATCGTTCAGGAATAGATGAGAGATTCTATGGGTTTACAGATATCAAAAAGCTCAATCTTCAATGTAAGAAATGACTGGACCTATTATCAAGTCCCTCAAATATGCTGTGGTCGCGGACTTTCCGCGGAATAATTTTCTATAGCGAAGTTTTAAATTGTTGTTCTGTAAGCTGGTGCAACCTCCACTGTTAGTGCCCGATATTAAAAAAGATGCCTTAGATTCTGCATTCTACGTTCTATTAGAAGCGATGCTAACAATTCCTAAATTCACGGCTGAATGAATCGTTGTTGCAATTGGCCAAGAATTGGTTTATAACTTTGGTTTATACATCTTAATTAGGCCATAGGGCCCGTTGAAGATTAATAAATAAATAAATAATAATAATAATAATAATAAACGTACCAGGACGTGGAAAGCGGTAGATATTGTTAAAATACTGTAAAACTCTTCAATTTCCTACGTTTTCTAAAGGTGTCCATCTTACCCTTCATGGTGTCCATCTTTCCCATATCAGGTGTCCGTCTTACCCGAACATTTCAAAACTGCACGAAAAAAATCATGTTTTTCATTCATGAAAAAAACGCAAAAATCGATGAAAACTTAAAAGTTTCAACACATTTTCTGATAAAACATGAGTGTAAGATAATGTATGCATATTTTCATGGTCGTTGCACCTATATATCCTAAGATTTTGACCATATCCCTTAACGTGTCCGTCTTTACCTACCTTCCCCTATTGTTAGCGGAATTGCCATCGGCGGAGAAGGATGAAGCTTTCAAACGTAAACAAACAGTTTACTATGCTCTACCTTTTAGAAATCCAATGGTAGCGGCACACGATTCGATCGTAGTACCACACATTCTACCGTAGTGAAACGCGATTCAACCGTAGATGCACGCATTCGATCGTAGTGGCATGCGATTCAAAGCAGGCGATTTGCGATTCGATGCAAACGGCACGAGATTCGAACGGAACTGGAAACAGGTGTATGAAGGATGTATAGGAACAGCACCAAATGAATTTTGCATAATAGTTAAACAATTAAAATCATTCAAATAATCACCATATGAACCGAAATAGCGTGTGACAGCAGCGTCCGATAAAATAACATCGGATGGGCACTGCCACGGGCCTTAGTGAAAAAGAACACCATAAGAAGCTTGCTCTTCTGAAGCTTGAACCCCAGGTCCCTTTAACCCTAGGTTCAATGACCGCCTACCCGGGTGGTTTTTGCACTTTTATTTCTTAACATCTTTTGATAGAAAAGTAGAACAAACTTGAAATTCATAAAATGCATGGAGAAATATGTTTTACACTACTTCGTCGAAAATATTTTTTATTTACAGTAGAACGTCGATTATCCGGGGACGGATTAACCGGCGGGCGGCTTAACCGTGCGCATAAATCTGACAGCTGTTCATACGTACGGCGAAAGTTTGCAGCGATAATCAATTGGGTAACCAGTTTGTTGTGCAGCTCTGTGGTGTCTAGGGGTATATTCGAAATTCATTTTTGTTCATGAACAGTTGTTAAACCTACAGTTATTGATTAAAATAATATTCTGCTAACGATTAATCGATTGATTCTAGGTGAATTAATAATACAACTAGTGAATATTATATTTTTTATATAAATTTGACATTTCTTGGACCATTATCCGGGCAAATCGATTAACCGGCAACCGTCCGGTCCCGAGCTGCCCGGATAATCGACGCTCTACTGTATTTATTTATTTTTTTTTTCGTTTTGAACCCATTACAACTACGAGTGCTTATCCGGATAGGACCATACATTTTTTATGCAGACTGCAATTTTGCAAATTCAAAAGCTAATACAGGGGTCCTTTCCGTTTTTAGTTGGTAGGCTGAAATTTCAGCCTGTCAGCTGTTTGCATTGTTTAGCAGTTTTCGAGCAACTATCTAAGTGGGTATAATATACAGGTGGGCTTATCCCAACGTGTATGAATTTAGAGGATTGATTTTTATTGCTTCTGCTTCTGAAAAAAGATTTTAAGAGTGTTTTGTGTATTCGTCAAGCCTCCAGAAAGTTTTTTTGATCAAAATTGTTCTCCCATGCTGTCTAAAAGTGATATTCAAATTTGGTTTTAAAAAACATGCTATGAGACCACCTGGACTACATACACTTTGATTATGGATTCCATCACCAGATCTCTTGAATGCACCTAGGGATAAATGTAAACACCACCTTGTTTTGCCATTTTTCGAACAGGTACTCGAATCTAATTCTAGCTTTGAGGCTAGAATAATCTAGACTGAAAATTGCAGGCTAGTTTTGTGTGTGGTTTTGTATGGAGTGTTTACATGATTTCAGGCTCCAACTGTCAAACTCCATACAAAAAACTGACTAGAATCGTGAAGGGCCCCACAGTCAGAATTCAATAGTTGAACGCTTTTTAGTTGAACGCTCAATAGTTGGCTTATAATTCAATTAAAAAGCATGCATCTGTATGGAAACCCGGTTTTGAAAAATTCACAAAAATCTGATGGCATGCCGAGAAAAAATTCAGAAAATTTTTATATGGAAAAACGTCCCGACTTAAAAACACATATTCAATAGTTGGCAGGGAATCGAAGGGAGCTTGGACTGTATCTTATCATCTGCTCGTCGTATTTGCATATTTTTTTATCAAAGCTGCATCTTCTTGTTATTTAACTAACAATATTTTTTCTTGAATTTTAAAATTTGTTGTTCTATTTATTTATTACTTGTTCAAAAAAATATTACGCATTTCTAGGATCGCCTACACGAGTAAGCCAAACATTTTGTAATGGATTTTGTAGTATTGAGGATTGTAAACCTTATAATTTTCGTCTTAGACATCTCCCTTTACAAAACGAAGTATGATGTGACGCTCACATGTTAAAGGCACTTTGGACGGTAGCAACGCTAATGCAATCTGTAACCCCTAAATTTATGAGATTTTAATAACATTTCTCCGAATTGTGTCCAATCGCTAGCAATGCAACCGATCGGAACACAATGAAAATTTAACAATGAAAAATGTGTTTTTTTTTTAATGTTTTTAAGGTACGCAATCAACATTACTTGCCACATTTATGCGTTAAAATACTCACACGCGCTGTAATTTATATCATAACCATTGAAAATATTACAATATTGCATTGGTCTCCCGTGTTAAATGGGCAACCAATTTAAAGCAATGCAACCAAGCTATGCAATCAATGTAGAACACGATGCGATGTGCATTGCATACGCACAGGCTAAAAACTGTTCTAAACGGTTCATTGCTGATCGCGTTGCTACCATGTGAAGTACTCTTTATACTCACGTTACGTTCACGTTACGCTCATAGGTGACGCTTGCTCACTATAGAATCTCCATATCTCCATATACGAAAAAGTTACTCACTATAGAAGAGTGTTGCTAACCAACTATGGGTGCTGGGATGATTTTTATTTCTTGGCAGGGTTTTCTTTCTTCGGAGCAATAAGCAACGATAGAGTAATTGAATCATTGAGGTTTTCAAATTGCAAGATTATTGTTTTCTTCTACTGACGCGTTGAAAGTGTATCAACAATCATCATATTATACCCAGTGATTCTAAATAATTCTGTGGTGGAGATTCGTGCCCATTCGTGCTAGAACTGAAGCAATTGAGATTTTTAAAATGGTCGTTGGTGTTGATACTAGTGCTGGGTAAAGTGCTACTGTGCGCACAGCATAGCACAGTGCTAGCACTTTTCGCACAATGCGCACACTTCGCACAGTGTACATTCTTCGCACATTACGCTGACAGTACGTCTGAACACACTGCAGACTTGCTGAGAGAACGCAATTTGCTGAGAGAGTGCACCAGTGCTGCAAAATGTCATGCGAGATATTCACCAATGAAAACAATGAACATTTCCGTGGTAGCTTGATGCTCATTGCTGATATTCAATGATCGTGCGTCATGACATGCCGAATGCGACGCGCGATTGCTTGAGTCAAACCCAATACACTGACTGACAAGCTGAGCTTAATGCCAGCGTAAGCATATTCATGATTTTTTTCTGGCTGTGAACAGTGCTTCCAAATGCCCCACTGTTTTAGTCACCAAGACTAATGACTGAAACGAACCTCAAATCAGCACACGCACACAACTTAGATGATCAGAGGTAAGATTCAATCAGCTGGTGGTTCAATCACATGCTTGGTGACATTTTGTTTAGCATCAAATTCTTTGTCACTCACTTGGTCACGACATTTTCTATCGAAGATAATCACTGCATTCATGGAATATACTTGGCGTGTTGTTCCAAACAGCAAAATGAGCATGCTTTGTCGCTCTGTCTAGTTTGATTGTCTGTCGGGTTAAACAGAGAGAGAGAAACCATGCTCATTTTGTTTCTTGGCACCTCTCGCACCTACCGCATATCTTCCATGACTATCGGTATGATCACCGACTGAAAATGTCGTGACCAAGTGACTGACCAAGAGTTGGTTGCACACAATGTCACCAAGCATGTTTGCAACAACTGTTTGAGTTTCACCTCTGATCATCCCAGTACAGCTCGTGACACTGACATTATTTTATTTCAGCCGGAATTTGTCATGACTATGTCAGTGACATTTTTCAGAACTGATCACAGTAAAAAAAAGTCATCACATAGTGACTGACCAAGCGTTGGTCGGAAAAATGTCACGATGCATGCATTGATCAAACCAATCATTTGGGTACCACCTTTGATAATCAATATTGAGTACGCTGACATGGATTTTGTTTCAGTCAGATTTTTTATGACATTGACAGCGACATTTTACAGCACTGGAGCGCACTGTATTGAGAGAGCGCACTGTGCTGAGAGAGCGCACTGTGCTGAGAGAGCGCAATGTGCGAAGAGTGCGCACTGTACAAAAAGTGCTATCACTGTGCTACCACAGTGCTAGGACTTCCGCACTGTGATCAGAGCGAGTATCCACACGACGCAAACGGGCCTGTCCATGCCCGAATGCAGAGCCGAGCATACGATTATATCTTCACCATTCACGTAAGACGGATAGGCTTATACCACTAACGTATCCGAAAGGTATGTATGCTTCACTCATCAGGATCTAAAGGCAAGGACAAGGTAAAATAGACACAGAAAAATTTCTTCACGCCTACACATGTTCTCTAGATGCGTTCCCTACAAACAAAGAGAGCGTGATTTACAGGCGAGGGGTACGTAGAAACAAGGGGAAACGGTGTGAAACACAAGGATGTGAGAGCGCGTTTTGGTTTCTACACAGTTACAAATGTTTACTTTTCGCCAGCGCGCGGTGTGCTGATATCGATGTCTCGATTGCACTGCTGCACCGAAAGTTCCTCTGTGTGCCCTCGTTCTTGCTACAACGCAAAATCGTCAGTACAGCTCAAGGATCCGCAGCGAGCAGCCACGCGTTTGTTAGCCTACACAGCAAATTTTCTCATCTTTCTTCAGTAAAGTTTCTTACTGAAACGATTCAGTAATTGAATATTTTACTGATTTGCAGAATAAATGTCACGTTTTACTGATTTTCAGTAAAACAATTTACTGAATGCGTTTCAGTAATATATATTTTACTGAAAATCAGTAAAATCAGTGTCAAATTATATCAGCAAAACAAATTACGGGAAATACAGCAATTCATTCTGTCAAATCGACCTGTCAGTCAGAACCTCAAAACAAAACAATGATGTACCCACTTGCTCGTGATGTGCATAAAATTGATTTGGTAGGTGCTTACAGACATCCTGATGAAATTTCAGGTTAGATTTCGGCTTCGGGGTTAATTTCAGACAATTGGCAACCGTGTTGGAGTATAAAATGTTTGCTACAATCCACTGTGCTTACTGTAATTGCGTGGTGTCTGTGAGCGCTTACTGAACCATCAATACTTGCGGCGGCAAAATACAGTATATAAACTGTATCCAACAACACAAAACATGTACATGGTTTCGAATCATATAAGGGAATAGTTCAAACACTTAGGGCAGGGGCTCGTTTTTATAACAAAATACTAACGTTACTGTAGGGATCGAGAGCAGCAAGGAAAATAAATATATATCATAGATTCGAATAATGCAAGTAACAATCATTTAATGATGATCAGATAATTTCTGAGATCTGAGATCTGATTTAATGATCAGATAATCAGATAATCAGATAAGAACATACAAATATAAGTTTATTAAGCAGAAACAGTTAAGATAGAATAACGATTAACGAAAAGTATCGACGCATTCAAAATAAAAATCAGGCTAATCGCAGAGAGAATGAGATAGCGAGAGGCGATACATCCGTTCGTACGGAAGTGTCAAAATAGGAGGCTTTTCGAGGAGAGGAGGAAAATCGTGAGTCTTGTGATTGATCTTAACAAGGATGGACGTAACTGTTCGATTGGATGAAGTAAAGAGTTGTTATTAATAAAGCAAATATTTCGGAAATCACGAAAGTTACTTGTACAGCTTCGCGTTACCAAAGCTTGATTTTTGTCCAAGAAAAGCAAAAAATACAATTTTATTTGAAAAAGTCGTAATAACGTAATATTTATATTAACTCTGGCAAAGTCATCGTGGGTCGCTTATAAGCTCTTGATTATAAGCTCTTGAGGGCCGCATGCGGCCCGCGGGCCGTAGTTTCAAGACCTTTGTCTTAGGGGAATGTTGCAAATTGGTAGGGGAATGTTGCAATCAAGCTGTGGAAGTTTGCAATTATGTAGGGGAGTGTTGCAACCGATTAGGGGAATTTTGCAAGCGTACTGTGGAGCTGTCATCAGACGGTGGGAGCCGGTGTAAAATATACACACAGAAGATATCCAAAGATAGCCCAAAAACACGAACCGATAGTGACCGAACTGATCGAAAAAAGATAAAAAGGAGTGATAGGGTAAGATTCAGGGCTCTTGAACCAATTAGCGGGAAAAACGACTAATTTTTGGCGCGTTTTTACACCCTGTATTGTCGATTCATATAATGAACTACTTGATCCACTCGGTGGAATGATTGAAATGCTAAGGGGATGTTTGCAACGTTGCTATGGAGGTTTGCAGGTATATAGGGGAATCCTTCAAACACTTAGGAGAAGTGTGCAAAACAGCTATGGAGTTTTGCATCCAGCTATGGAGCGCTCGTTTGTAGCGCTGTAGAAATTAAATCTAGATTTTTTCTAAAAGCACCGCATGATGATTTTAGAGTTTAGAATGATTAAACACATGTTTTTTTATTGTTTGTAGGAAATAATATTTCAAGTGTAATTTAAATTTGCTGTAAACAATTCTTCTATGTTACATTTTCTACGCTACTATTTCTTCTCTGCGGCAATATTTTTCCTCATATTCAAATAAACATATTTAAATAGTGTTAGTACTCTCCTTATAAAATTAAGGAGAAATGGCGTCTACGTCACACTTAATGTTAGCTTATAACTAGAGGTCTATTTATATGTTATAAATGATCATTGTTGTATATACAGTGAACCCTCTCTTATCTCTTATTGGCGATGGGACTGTCGAATAAGAGGGGTTTTCAAATTACAGAGGTTGAAAGTGAATGAAAGGTCCATACAAGACAAGAAAGAGACAGAACATTTAGTATGCAGCCTTAACTGTTGCTATAGGAAACTGCGAACAGAATCGCTAATTTGAGCATACATCTTTCAATAACCATGGCAACACCATACTCAAATAAGAGGGACACAGATTTCAGAGGTTTTCCAAATTAGAGGAACAAAACTGTACTGGAAATCAAGGGACTGTGCAAAATGTTCAAATAAGAAAAGGTTGCCGATTAGACCGATATATATATATATATATATATATATATATATATATATATATATATATATATAATTTTGCACATATATACTGAATGCACATTTGCTTCGATAATTTTTCAGCCGTCGAGCCTTTTGTATCATCCTCAGAATATCGTCAATATTTTTTGCGGCGTGAGAGGATGGGGAAATGAAAAGCCTGCTCCTGACCCGCGGCTCTCGGCCCGCGGATAATTTACTAAATTTGGCCATAAGCCTAAAAAGTTTGCCGACCGCTGCATTATATGATTCGAAACCCTGTAAATGCATGGAAATAAATGATCGCCTATTTTAGTTTCTAACAGTAACATGTCTCTCAATTATTCAAGCTTGGGTATACGGGGAAACCCAACCCCTTGGGCGGATGTGTTACATGGCTAAATTGAGAGGGGGGAGGAGGGGGTGGTGGGTAGATGATTGATCCCCATGACTCTACCTGGGAGCGTCTGTTTTGGGTATTTTTTACTTTATTTTTCTAGAGACTTTGAGCCAATTCTAGAGACTTTGAGCCTTCATTCGCCTCTTTCAATCGGCTGATTAATTTTACACTTAAAATCTAACATTCTTCTTTGCAAGCCATTTGTGGCTTGCAGTTACCTTATACTGGGTAGTCTCGGTTTACTTAAAGCTATTCGTTGATTTTATTTTCTGTTACCAATGGTTTTGGTTAGAGTTGTTTATAAAGATTAGTGATACGAATGAATTTTAAAAGTTTACGCTGGTGTGCTGTGGTGTATGCTGTGGTCCAATTTGCAGGTGATGCATTCCGCAGGTTAACCATGGCATTCGGTTAAGATATGGCATACGTTGATGTTGACGCTACCGAAATTGCAAAGTGGTGGGCTGGATTTTTGCAATAAAAAGGTGTGGGTTAGCCGGGTGTGTCCTATCCGAAGTCGTGACAGGATTCTCTGGACTTGGGGTGATGGATGGTCTTTCCATGGTGGTGTTGTGGTCTTGATGGTTGCCAGGAAAGAGCGACCGCTGCTAACCCAATAACTATTCCAGCTATTGGCGATGATGGTTTTGCTAAGGTGGATGAATTCACAGAGTGGAAGAGTGTTATGGCAGCAGGCCGGGTTACTACGTCCTGCGTTGGCTAGTCGGTCTGCTATTTCGTTTCCTTGGATACCTGTGTGACCAGGAATCCAGCAGAATGTGACTTGGGGTGAATTTGATATATTACAGAGTTGTTGGATGTTCGGGTCGCGGGTGGTTCCAGATACAAGTGCTTGAAGGACACTTGCACTGTCGGTTGTGTTTGTCTCTGTGTAGCAACCTTCATCAGCAACAATTACTAGGGCTATTGCTTCTGCGGTGAAGATTGAGGTATGGTCTGGTAGTCGGATGGCACTATTGTTGATGCTGGAGTAGATTCCACAGCCAGTTGAACCGTTTTGTAGTGATCCGTCTGTGGAGATGAGATGGTGGTTACGGTTTTTGTGCTGTAACAGAAACTCTCCGTGGTTAACAACCAAAGGAGTCAGCCCACACCAAGGCTCAACCTGGATCGGTTGAAGTGTGCTGAGGTGGTGGAGGGGTATACGACAGAGCTCGGGGAAGCGCTTCCGGCCGAGAACAACATCGCCGCGATGCCCCTCGCAGCAGCGATCAGCACTGCAGCCGAACACAATATTGGCCGCTTACCACGTAGAGAGAAAAAGGAATGGTTCGACGAAGAGTGCAAACGAGCACTATCCGAGAAGAATGCAGCGCGCGCCCGCATACTACGGCATGAAACCCGTCAGAACGTGGAGATCTACAGACGACTGAGGAAACAGCAAACCCTGCTCTTCCAGGCCAAACAGTGCCGTTTTGAAGAGTCAGATGAACAGGTGCTAGAGCAGCTAGCCCAGTCGGGGAACACCAGCTTATTTTATAGGAGATTGAAGGAGGAACGGAGCGGGTTTGCTCCTAAAACAGCAATGTGCCGGGTTGCGGATGAAAATCTGCTAACAGACGAGCGGGAGGTGATCGAAAGGTGAAAGCGCATCTTTGTTAAACACTTGAATGGAGCAGAGGCTAGGGAGGCAGGCGCAAGTGGCGGAACAAGGTAACCAATACAGCAGTAGCACAGCAGTAACAATACCGATAGCATTGGGGCAGACGACAATGTGCCCCCGCCATCTCTGGTTGAGATTGCCAGTGCCATCAAGCAGTTTAAGAGGTTAAATTCCTCGAATTTTCGAGCCATCACAGTCCTTAACGCCACCTACAAGATTCTGTCCCAGATCCTGTTCTGCAGACTTGCGTCCCTTTGCAGGCAGCAGTACAAATTTTGCAGGCAGCTACCAAGCTGGGTTTGTTGAAGGCAAATCCACCACCGACCAAATTTTGCAATCTACGGCAGATCCTCCAGAAGTGCCTCCATCCAGCATACTATGGGCTTCACCGACTGCTGAGATCCAGAATACTTCGAGCCCGCACGAAATGTGAGAAATATGACATTGATCGCCCGGTGGCTCTCTATGTACACGAGTACTGGACCATTCGAGCGGAGGATGCAAACGCTCTGGGCGTGTTTGATTGACGCACCATCTTTGGCGGAGTGTTCGAGTATGGAGCGTCGGGGAGAAGGATGAATCACGAGCTTGCTGAGCTGTACGGCGAACCGAGCATGTCATGAGGATGCCGGACTCATGCCCCACCAAGAACGTGTACAACAGCGACCCCCAGTTTGGCATAACGCGCAGGGGAGCGCAGCGAACTCGATGACTGGACCAGGTGAAGCCAGACCTGACGGAGATTGGGTGTCTGCATGGATGGGGGACTGCAGCCAGGGACCGAGCATCCTGGAGAATAATTGTTGACCGGGCCATGTCACATCGATGTGCCATGCCACATCGACAGCGACGTGAGAGAGAGAGAAAGAGTGAGAAAGAGAGAGAGAGAGAGAGAGAGAGAGAGAGAGAGAGAGAGAGAGAGAGAGAGAGAGAGAGAGAGAGAAGTTCAGCAAAATGACAGTTGGCAATGACACTATTGAGCAATGACACTACCGATATGGATGATTTGTCTAGAAACACTGCCGCAATTGACATCTCTTCTTGTATGAAAGTTGATTGGTTTCCAGAAATGTTACTAATTGTTGCTTTGACCACTACCTCCAAAACGTTTTCCAACATTCGGGCCCTTTCCGTTTTAAGTTCGTTGACTGAAATTTCAGCCTGTAAGCTGTTTGCATTGTCTAGCAGTTTTCGAGCAGTTATCAAAGTGTGTATCACACACAGATGAGCTTATCCCAAGGTGTATGTAGATTGATTTTTATCGCTTCTGCTGCTGAATGAAGATTTCAACAATGTTTTGTGTATCGTAACTAAATCCATTGAATAACTTCAATAACCAGTACTTCGTCAATTTTCAGCCAACAGTTCATAATTTCTTCCAATTAGTGAATGTTCTGCTTAAGAAGATATTATTTTTAAGTGAATTTCGAAAGCAGATGTTGTGTCTCCCCCAACCCTTTAGCAGAATCTGTCAGATATTTCACCTGTCAAGTAGTTCATTTCGCTGTATATTTCACCTCATGTAGCCGCGCGGTTAAACTCCAAAAAGCTGACTAGAATCGTGAAGGGGCCCATTATCATTACATTTATTGCTCTAAAATATTTTGCATCCTGGAATTTTAACAATTGGTATCACTAACGATTCTTTCCATGCATTCGGAAAAATACCCGTATCCAGAGATTTATTGATTACTAGTTAATTTGGCCCAGTTGCAGGGTTTTGCAACAGAACCTTAGACGTATTTACTGACTGCAGGGCACATTTAAAGGTTTTCATGCAAACATGTAGATCCGGTTCTCTTTGGATGTCTTTTAAAAATATTCTATATGACCGTGTTGCTATCTTAGTACAGAATTTATCCAATTCTTATCCTGGGTGAAAGCCCATGTTTTTCCAATTTTTTTTCTTACTAGTTAAAATGGCCCGGTTACAGGGCTACGCAACGTTTATTGGGACGTATACATCTTATCAACGATATAAGAATTGCACTTCAATCAATAATTTTGTTGTTGAATCCTTTGTAAAAGAAATTTTTTGCGTGCTAATATTATTTAAAACAAACATTGCAGTGTATATGATTATGCTTTCATAATGTTCTTTTATTCAATATACTACAAATTGAATTGTGGATGGTGTACCGGCTGGAATAAATATTTTTTATCAAAATTAACACTGTTTGCGATAAATTTACTTTACTTTCGGGTCATATGTCCCAGTAACATCAAGTCCCGTGGTATCTTATCGAATCCCGGGAATGTCGTATGACTCACGTTGATGCAGAGCAGAAATTTTGCGAACTCTTTCCGCTCTTCAGCATCTTGAACAGTTTCGGCTGTCGGCACACGTATGTTTTCCCGCAACACAATACCTTACATTTGCCCCTCAGCATGCTCCGCCGGATGCACAGCTGCAGGACCTGGACGTTGGTACCACGCGGAACGATTGACAGTATCTGTCGAAAGACGCCACATACCGGCACCACCTTATCACCGAACGTTCGGCGGTTTCCCATAACGTCCTGCAGGGCGCGATCGAGGGCGCGAGCTTCTAGAGCAGGGGTCTCCAAACTACGACCCGCAGGCCGCATGCGGCTCTCAAGAGCCTATTATGAGACCCGTGTCAGCATTGTGAAGGTTAAAATAAATAGTTAATTATTGTATTGTATTGTTTGTATTGTTTATTGTATTAAGTGATTGGCCAAACAAGCGGCCTTATCACTGAATTAAAACTAAAACTTAAATAACCAACGCAGTGTACAATGACAAAACGGATCAACAAAATCTAGTAGGTAGGTGCCAGTCAAATGAAATGTAACGCTGATTAAATTTACGGGCCATCGCAGTCATTGGGTCGTTCTCGCTGTATGCACGTCTTGTAAGGTCAGTTCTTATTAGTCTGTAGTTACGGAACACTCTAGGAGGGACATTTATGTTGACTCTAGCCAGTAGTTCTGGCGAATCTATCTCACCGACAATAAGTTTAGACAAAAACGTACATTGGGCATTATCACGTCTCCTAGCAAGTGTGTCCAGACCAAACAACAAACAACGAGCATGATACGATGGACGAGGGGTTACATTACGCCACGGAGTGAAGTGTAGGACAATACGAGTAACTCTCTTTTGGACAGCTTCTATTCTATTGGACCAAACACTAGAGAACGGACACCAAACTGTAGAACTAAACTCGAGGATGGAACGAACATAGGACTTATACAGAGTTAACAGGCAGTGTGGGTCATTGAGTTCTCTCGAATGGCGACGAATAAATCCTAGCATTTTGTTAGCTTTGTCTAAAATATCACAGTAATGTTGTCGGAAATCTAGTTTGCGATCCAGGGTGACTCCTAAATCCCTGACCGTATTGCACCGCGGTAGTTGTGTCCCTGATATGCTATAGATATACCTTATCGGACTAGCTATTCTAAAGAAAGACATTGACGTACACTTATCAACAGAAATTAGCAGGTCGTTGTTGATACACCAGTCAGAGAAAACATCAATCGATCTTTGCAGAGAAAGAGAGTCGGAAGTGTTCCGTACGATGCGAAACAGCCTAACATCATCCGCATAAAGCAAACAATCTGCTTCCGTAATGGCCAGTGTGACGTCGTTAATAAAAAGCGTGAACAGCAGTGGTCCCAAGTTGCTGCCCTGAGGGATGCCAGATGAACTCTCGAAAACGTTAGAGGAGACACCATCGATTTGTACGTAGTAGCTACGTTCAGAGATATAGGACCTGAACCAATTCACCAGCGGAGTACCGATCCGGGCGAGCTTAGCCAACAGCAAGCGATGGTTCACACGATCAAACGCAGCCTTAAGATCAGTGTATACTGCATCCATCTGAGCTCCGGAAGTAAAGGCTGCATGGCAGTTGGAGACGAATTCCACCAGGTTTGTGGTAACACTGCGTCGAGGAAAGAAACCATGCTGGCGTGTAGAAATATAAGAACGACAGTGATACATTAGCGAGTTTTGTATGACGATCTCAAACACCTTGGCACAAGAAGGCAAAGTGGTTATACCGCGGTAGTTCTCAGCAGAGTTTTTATCTCCTTTTTTGTACACCGGAAACATCACAGAGGATTTCCAGGCCGTGGGTACAGTACTTTGTGCAAAAGAGAGTTGGTAGATTTGAGACAGAGGCTCTGCTAAAAATTTGCGGCATTTGGCAAGGATTGCCGTAGGAATACCATCGGGTCCAGGGTTGTATGAGGTTTTGACCTGCTGCAGAGCACGTAGTACAGTATCTACCGAGATAATAATATCGCGTACGTCAATGTCAACAACATCACGGGGCACATTATTTAAAGCTGCTTCTAATGATAAGCTTGCATCATCCGTAGTAAAGCAGTCCTTGAAACGATCAGCAAATAAGTTGCACATGCCTTCCTTACTGCTTGTGGAGACGTTGTTATATGTGAGAACATCGGGGAGCGAGCTGTTACCGCGTTTTGATTCAACATACCTCCAGAATCGTGTTGGGTGTCTGATGAGCGAGAATTTCACTCGAATGAGATAACTAGTATGAAGTTGTCTGTTATAGCTTCTATACACATTATGGGCAGCAATGAACCTTAATTTGGAGTGTTGTGTACCATTTGTACTGTAAAAGCGAAAGCATGACGCTTTGTTTTGCTTTAGACGGCGTAAACGTGCATCAGACCATGGTGGACTGCGACGCGGTGGCATTAGAGGACAGCAATCAGATATAAGCGCCAGTAGTGTTGTGTTAAATAGTTCCAATGCTGAGTTAACATCCGGATTACCTTCCAGGAAAGACCCTACCGATTGAAGCAGTTCAGCTAGACGGATAAAGTTAGTTCGCCTGTAGTTACGTGTGCCGGACTCACGGTTTGGTGCGGTAGAACGCCAGGAACGAGCTGTATTGCCAGCACCAGTTAAGTGTAGTTCAACAGGAGGATGATGAACATCAACGGCAACCATAGTGAAAGGTGACACCACCGGTGGGGCACAATAATGTAGGATCTCGTCAGAGACAATTATGAGATCGAGAATGTTATTCGATGCATTAGGTATAAAGTTGATCTGAGAAAGCCCATTACTATAGATGCAGTCAAGCAAAGAGCGGCAGTTGTCCGTAATTCGTGAATTCTCATAATTGATTCGCAGTGCAGGAACGTTAGAATCATCGGTGTTCCAGGAAAGATTGGGGAAGTTTCTCCGAATAGGAGAAACGTATCGGTGGTTGCACAAGCAATATTATCTATGGTGGAGCAGATAGTTTGCATGGTAGTAGTGTTGTTTACTAAATCTGGAGGAATGTACACTACACCCGTGATAAAAGTACGTTTATTACCATAAACTCTTACCCAGAGTTGCTCAACGGTATCCTGTGTAGGACAAAGTATTGTACGTAGGTGTGAAGCAACGGCAATAAGAACCCCGCCACCGGTTGATTTTTTACTATTTTTGCTGCTGCGGTCTGTTCTATACACTGTATAATTATCCGGGAACAATTCCGAGGAATCAATCGTCCAACCATGTTTCAGTCAGGATAATAACGTCATAGTGGGTTGTAGAAACATAGTCAAATACTTGATTGCATTTAGATTTCAATCCTCTAACGTTTTGGTACAGGAACAATAATTCGTCAGTATTATTACGGCAGGCGACCCCTGTAGGATTGACATGATAGCCGTGCGATTGTGTGAGTGTAGTGTCCGTTCTTTGGCGATGGTTTCTTTTGGTTTCACGATCATTAAGTTGCGTGCGCCTTTCGTCAAGCACTGCCTCAGTAGAAAAAATATTGTTTGTTGTAGGAAAAACAATCGTCTGGTAAGTGCAATTATTATTTACTAACGTTGTTTCAGCGCCGGTGTTCTTCGTTTCATGAGACGTGTCAGGATGATTTGTGTGATTGTAAGTGTGCGCGATGTGCGTGGACTGAATACGGTTAATATTAGTGGGTTTGCGGTGTTGGTGATGTGCGTGGAGTGTGTGCCGATAAAATTGTGTGATCCAGCAGTGGCGGTGACCGAATTATTGTTACTATTTTTAAAGAAATTCTATAAGATCAGTGATGCCTGTTGCATCAATTCGGCCTGTGCTAACATAGATGTTACAGGAACTGTTAGCGTTTATGTTTAGCGATAGCTTGAATATAGAGTGTAGCGTACGTCCTCCGGTCAGTAGCAGAGCAGCAATTCCACTCGGATTCACTGCGATTACAATTTCCGATTAGAATCGCGTGTACGCAAGTATGGTTTCGAACAGAAACGGCTTCCCGGTGTCCATCAATGAAAAAGATCTGTCCATGTGCCTCCTCTCGGCTGGATTGTTCTGTCAAACCGTAGCTATCCACTGCTGTGGTAATTACATCGTAATTCGTTATTCGTTGTTTAATCGGTTCACGTATACTAATATTTAATCCAGCACATCGATAGCATAAAAGTGCTCATCGTCCACCAAGGAAAATATTTCGGCAACGGATAAGGCGCATTGTAGCAGATCTAGTCCTATCTGCATAAAGTCGGATAACTACGGCATACAGGAAACATCGTCAGTGTCTTCTACGGCGCGATTTAGCGCAGGTGCTGATCAATGAGTCGCTGCACTTCGAGGTGCTTGACAGCTCGCAGCAGCCGATTCTGCTCCGAGTGTGTACAGTGCACCGGCTCTGATTTTGCCCTTCAGAAAATCATTTCACGTTTGCATCCTACAATAAAAGAGGATTCTGGGACATTCCCTCCGACAATATAAGGGCAAATAGGTGACGCAGATGTTGAGAATTTCAAATGAAACTGCTTCCTGTAGGGTCCTGGATATGTTGGTGTCGTCCTGCCGCAATCCAGACATCAAAAGTACACCATGCGGCCAATGACGATATCAGTCTGGCAGCGGTGCGTGATCCACTGGCTCCACGGATCCACGTGCCCGTACCAACATACCATGGAAGCTGCTGCAATAAATTTTAAGCTTACTTGTACTTATTTAATCTTTAAACTATTTAGATCACTTCATGAACATTACACAACATATTATTCGTTTGTTTATTTGAGGTAAACATGGTTGTCATTTTTCTCCAAAGCCTACATCGATGAATCGCTAAGTCGGTGCAAAGTGTGCGAGAAAACCAATGTCGCTGACGACAATTTAGGCTTAAAAAACAAGGCGTTGCTAGGTCAATAAATGCTGACTAGCTATGTTATGCAACGCGCCAGCGATGCGCGCTGGTTTAACGATTAAACGGAAAAATAGGCTAACAAGAATAGATTAAGAAGAATATGCTGATCGACGACGGTCAGCATTTTTAGAGTATAAAATCAATTGAATAAATTAATGAAGCCATTATTTGCCAAGAACCAGTTGGTGCGTTCATTATTGTGCTTAAGTCGGCGTGTACTGTGCTTGTCTTAAGCTGCTGCTCCGAAAGACACATTCGTGTGCGCGACAACCAACACGGTACAAAAATCATCCAAGTTATCTGCACCTAACATCAACTCACTAACCAACATCGTCTCACTATGGAGTGAAAAAGTAACGCTCTATAGTGAGAGATTCAAAATGAGAACCTTTTTGTAAAATTTGTTATAGGACTAGTTAATTTGGCCCGGTTGCGGGTTTAAGCAACAGAACCTAAGACGTGTATACTAACTGCAGGGCACATTTAAATGTTTTCATTCAAACATGTAGGTAAGCAATCCTGCTCTCTTTTGATGTCTATTTACTGATACTTTTTATGATCGTGTTGCTATCTTGGTACAGGCTTCCATCCTATTGTGATCCCGGTTTATAGTCCTTCCATATTTTTGTCTTATTTACAAATGTTAGTTGTTCCATTACATTAGCAATCGTGGTCCACTTTCTTTTTCAGCATGTTTGACTATCGGCTGGACTCGTGGTACAGTCGTCAACTCGAACGACTTAACAACATGTCAATCATGGGTTCAACTTCCAGTATGACTGATCATACTTATTTTTTTTTTATTTTTTTATCTTGCTATGGTTTATTAAAAAGTCACTAAAAACCAAGCCCCGGTGCGGCGCAGGCAGGCCTTGGCCGACTATGGTTGTTGTGGCAAAGAAGAAGATGTTTGGCTATTCCGCTATCATTGACCATTTTCACAACCATATAGGACATACGAAAATTTAATTTAGTCATTCTGAACTTATGGAATAGCTACTATTAAATGTCATGACATGTTCATATGACATATGGGTCCGAGTCTTCCATCCACAGGGCTCACTGTCACGGCTTATTATTGACCCGTGCCTCATCTTCTGCAAGACTATTTGTGTACCAAGCAACCATGGATATTCAGGAGTGCTAAATGCTAATAAAACAATTAAACTAATTTCATTTAATTTTGTAGCTTCATCATGTGCTCATATAAAAAAAGAACCCCTGACCCAGGAATGTCCTTATTCCGTGTATATTATTATCCCATTACTTTTCCCAATAGGAGTTGCTGTTCATTTCAGTTTTACAGTGCAGTTCAGTTGTAATTCCATTGCAGAACCATACAATTGTTTTCCCGCAAGATATACTTTCAATGGATGAATAAATTGTAGCAACCTTGATCCCATAATAATTGGGAATTATTATAGCAAGGTTAGGTTTATAGATTAGGATAGAGGATTAGGATAGTTTATAAGAATAGAAGGAAGTGAGAATAAAGCCCTTCTTTTGGTAACGACACAGCCGCGGGACTAAGCTCCGTGTACCCGCTACAAAATATTAAAATTCAATTATTCAATTTTTGTTTTGTTTTTTTCAAATGTTTAATACAACTCGTACTGAGCCTTATCCAACAATCTGCGTATGGAGACCCGATCCATGAGAAATATAAACCCGTTATATGTATGTTTTAAAGTTGTTCAGTTAGTCCTAGTTATGCAGCTCCGATGGTTTCACTATATTGCATTTTACCACGCATTTTTTGGGTTAATGTATAATGAAAAATTGTAATTGTTCAACGTTCATAGCGTACAATTTGGCAATCCTTTCAAGAAAGCATTTGACTGCATTTGGATGATGGTACAGGAAGCAAGTACATGATAGTTCGAAGCAAGTCTTTTTATTTAAACGTTTTGAACTACACAAAAAACACTACTACGCATGATAAAACGGATGGAGCGAGGTAGAATATCCACCACAGAATTATTTAGAATCACTGGGAATAATTTGATAATTATTGATACACTTTCAACACGTGTGTAGAAGAAAACAATGACGTCTTTCAGTTTGAATACCTCAATGATTCAATCACGCTACCATTGCTTGTTGCCTCGGACAATGGAACCACCGCATAGAAATAAAAATCATCCAAGCACCCATAGTTGGTTAGCAAAACCGTTCTATAGTGAGTAACTTTTTCTTACAGGAAGATCCTATATTGAGCAATCGTTTCACCTATCGTTTCACGTGAGCGTAACGTGAGCGTCACCTCTTACTTCGTTTTGTATAAGGAGACTAGCTTAAGATGGCCCGGTTACAGGATTTTGCAACAGAATCCCGAGTGTTTTTATATCACTCGAGACTGTACTCAAACACCTTCTCATGCAGTCCTGTTTCTCCTATCTATCTATTCTCCGACAAAACTTACTTTATCTGATCCAGATTACCAACCCCTTCTAGGCGAGACATGAGATCGGTGTCCTCATAACATGCCCCAGAGATCGTATCCTGTCAGCCTTTACCACCGTCAGGATGCTCGGTTTGCCGTACAGCTCAGCAAACTCGTTGTTCATCCTTTTCCTCTAAACTTCATGCTCGAACACCAAAGGTGGTTGGAAAATGCGTCACTCAAACACGCTCAAAGCGTTTGCGTCTTTCGCTCGAATGATCCAGGACTCGTGTCCATAGAGGACCACCAGGCGAATCAATGTGCGTTATATCTCACATTTCATGCAGGCTGAGTCTTCTGGATATCAGCAGTTGATGAAGCCCATGGTATACACGATTCCCCTGCACGGAATTTGCTGCTGATGTTGTTGTTCGAAGTAACAACCATACCAAAAAAGAAGAACTTCTCTACGACCTCGAGACTGTCGCCGTCAACTAATAAACTGCTCCCCAGTTGGTCTGAGTCTGATCAATGATTGTTGATTTGCATTTTAGTCACCTGCGTTTATACGCCTCACACACCTTCGCTGTTTCTTAATAATGAAACATTAACCATGAAACAGACTTTCAACGTGAAACAATTTCTTCGGCTGCATAAAAAATGACACCTTCCAGGGCGATGTTGAAGAGCAGACAGAACAGTCCGTCACCTTGTCTCAGAACCTGTGTTCGTCAACAGTACCCTGTCCGTTTCGAACGATTCCGACATCAAGTTTGATACTCTTTCCTTGCACTGCACCTCGTTCACAGTGGCTTCTACCATCCGGAACAACCTCCCAAGAAAGTGGTACCGCTGCAAGATGTTCTATAGCTCATACCGGACTAAGGTTTTGTAGGTTGCCTGAAGTCGATGAATAGGTCAGTGGTCGATTTGCCTTCAACAAACTCTGCTTGGTAGCTGCCGGCGAAATTTGTAGCTAGGGACGCATACGTGCAGAACAGGGTCTGGGACAGGATCTTGAAGGCGGCATTAAATACTGTGATGGCACGAAAATTCGAGCATTCCAGCCTGTCTGTTTTTTAAAGATAAATATCATGGGTGAATGAAACCCAGCGTCCACTCATTTCTAGCAGTTATTTCTGTTCCAAGATTCTTATAATCATGAATGCACCAACCATTTCGAGGGTAAGCCTCATCGGCCCTGTATTGAAGAGCTTGGCCTCTAGCTCGTCACTGCCAGCATACTTATTGCTCTTAAACTGCTTGATAGATGGCGAAATTACCTTGTCGTCTGTACAGTTACTGTTGCTGGTGTTATTGATGTTTCCCATTCAAAAAGTCGGAATTTCGATTCGAGCCTAATTCGCCATTCGGTTTCATAAATGTGTTTTTAGCATGTTCAATTTGGCGTACCGTCCTATGTGGACAGACAATGGGTTCAAACCCGGAACGGACCGTCCCTCCGTAGTAAAGACTGACTATGCGGCTATGCGGTATTGAATAAAGTATTGAAAGCCTGTATAGGCTGGAATGTCCTCGTAGGACGTTTACGCCAATTAGAAGAAGAAGAACACGAGGCAAAATTAATTTATTTAAGTTTTCAATTCAACTGTTTATCAATACTGTTGTGTGTCCGATGAGATTTTTGTCAATCGAATTAATTCTTAGAACACTAAATTCTTCAACCTATGCACTGCTTCCATTCATGAAAGCAGAGTACAGTTGATCGTAATGATTGTCAATTTTCCATCAAAAGACACAGGGACCGCTAACGGCGTACGGGAAAGTTCGCTGATGGTCCCTGTAGACCGCCATAGGACTGAACGTGTTGTAATGCGATGATCGTACAACTGTACTTCGGGTATCGTCGCGGTAGGTCAGTGTTTCGCTGACATGAGCCGAGGTGGAATAAAACTTCGTTCGAGCGGACCTTTCGACACTTGATCGTCCAGGCGATCATAGAAACCTTTAGGAGGTTTCCCTTACTGGAATCGTTGGAGTTTAGAGGCCTTACCTTGGGTAGACTAAACTCTTTAAATGAGAAGTCGATAGATGTTGGATGGGCATAGTCCTATCCTGACAGTCCGAACGAATCTGACCTGCCACGGTTGGAATTGGTTTTATTTATACTCAAATGAAGTTAAGAGTTTCACACATTTGGTTCCGGGTTTTATGTTGGAAAGTTATTGTTTTCACTCAGCTAGTTACGTTTGTCTTTTGTCGACAAGAACGATGGTTCTTGTCACTAAGTTCCTGTTTTGGGTTTAATGCATATACTGCATCTACATCTGTTATTTGTTTGAATGGACGGCCTGAACTCTTCCGGTTGCTTTGCTATGGTATGATGTGATTTGCTGAATGTGTTATAATGAATGTGTTACAATGGTGTGGTTTGGCTTTCCAAAGTGTGTTACAATGTGTCTATAGCTGATAGTGTGTATTATAATAAGTTTTGTATAGCAGATATGCTACACCTCCACCCTTTTTGAATAATGTACGATTGAGTTTATACGAAAGAGTGCATTATTCACTAAAAATGTTTTAATCTGTTTTTATGTACTGTTGTGGTTTTTCCTGTTTGATTGTGTTTTATAACGCAGTTCGTATTTGTAATTTCTACGACTGTAAATGGTCCTATATAAGCTGGATCTAATTTTCTTCTATTTTCGTTTGTTAAATAGACATAATCTCCTATTCGTATGTTTAATTTGTTTACATTTTCATTCAATTTTGCTTGACGTTGTAATTTTGCTTGAATAAGTTTTTGTTTTGCAATTTCATGTGATTTTTGTAATTTAAACTTCATTTCATTGTAGTATTGTTCTATATTGTATAATGCTACAGATATGCTACAGTGTTAATCTGTGTTCTACCTTCTGCAGGATTTTTAATTGTAGAAAAAATGATTTGACTGAATCAAACGCCGTAGCTCTATGATTAACAACTTGCATTCTGCTTAACATTCACGGTTTTGCTTTGAGTGTTTTAATGTAAGCCGTAGCTCTATGAGTAACAACTTGCATTCTGCTTAACATTCATGGTTTTGCTTTGAGTGTTTTAATGTAAGTTGATAATCACTGGTTTTTGAGTTTCATAAATTATAGATGATGAGTCCTGCAGTACTTGGACGTTAATGTTTATACCCAGGAAACGGCGCCAAAGTGGCAACAATTTGAAGCTATCGTTGATCTCATCAACGTAGGTGGATCGTAAAATTACAGGAATTATTTGTCTTAAATTGTGTGATAGAAGTGCCATAATATCAAAATCTACTGTTTTGTGTTTAAGTATGTGGATTTCTGTTCAACAATTCAAAGAAATAAATGTGTATGTGTTTGTCCCATAATGCATCCATCTCAGTTTGAAAGGTTGAATTGGACTTGTGGGTTTATTTTGAATATTCCTCTTCCTGCATAACATGGTAGTTGAAAACATAAACAATATGTAGTTAACATCAACCAAACTAAGAAGGACGCAGGTCTTTTTTTGTGAAACATTTAATAAGTTCGATATTGAATGAGTGTAAACCCGTTTTTAAACGACAGCGTTGTAATTGTGTTTATTACAATGTTGCTAAAATTAACACCTTATAAAAGCCAATGTGAATTAATCACTTTTTTCTATGATATTTCGCATGAATTTTGCAAGGGCAAATACATGAACATGCATTTGTATAAATCATCATCGTCATCAATTGTTTGCCATAATCAACGTCATTTCCAGTCATAGTTTTATATATGATTATGCGCAAGCATCTGAATCAACTTGCGATTTTGTTTCCCCTTTGCTCAGGGATCACACACGTCCTTGGCTGATTTCGGAAAGTAAAGTAGAGAATTCGATGGTTGTTAAGTTTGAATTTCTTGCCGGAATACTTCCGTACGTTCTTTATTTAAACTCTCATTCACAGCTACGCGACTGCGATGCATGTTCTTCTTTTCTTCTTTGTACATTTTTATGTTATTTGTAGTGCCTTTTGCGCTTGTCCATCTCACCAACCCTATTGCGTTCGGCTTCTACAACTGGACGTTTAGTTACCTGTACTTGCTTGGTCCATTAATAACGTACATCTCCTAACCCTCCTTGAAACGCGATACTTCATATGCCCATCGTTTCGGTTTTAGGTGCGAGATGAGCCACCTTTTTCCTTCTGTCTTCTTTAGTTGTTTCGTTGTTTCAAAAGCTATAGGAAAAAAAATGGTCGGTTAATTTATTTGCGAACAGTTACGAATGGTATCGATGTGCGATAAAATACCCACCATACTGTATGGATCTTCATTTGTGTTCATCTTCATACTGTACGGATCTCCATCTGTGTTGGCGTTTGGTGTCCTTGAAGCTATTCGATTGGATCACGCTGGTCAAGGATTCATACACACATGAAAAAGATACATTGTTTATGGTTAGTACTATAAACACTTGTACAAAAAATCATCCAACTTACCAAACTGTTCGCGTTTCAAATTGATTAGACGAAAGCACCAATTTCGCTAATATCGACATGCCTTTTCTTTCCGCAAGCTCAATTCACCTCAACACACGTTTGATCAACACCCAAGCAATTTAATTGATACACAAAACTTGGCCTAGCACCAGTTAAAACAGTTTCAGCGGCTCCAAAAAATATTCCACAAAAAAAACACAAATACAATTTCATCCACCAGATCGAATCCGTACGGTAGAAAGTGACTGCTAGGTCAAAACAACCGGTCAGAAAAAGTGTCCGAGTACGATGCAGGTGTACGAAGAAGAGCAGCCATTGAGAAACACACCGTCACCGTAACACCGTTACGTATGGTAGCGTTACGCGCTAAGGAAAATTTATATATAGGAGATTTAAAATATGTGGTAAATATTACTTTTTCCATTACATTATGAATTGTGATCCACTTTCATCCTCAGTTCATCCAGTCACTATTGGCTGGACTCGTGATACAGTCATCATTTCGTAAGACTTCACATTTAATTTGATCGCTCTGAGCGTATGGAGTAGCTGCTATTAAACATTGCTCGAGAAACATCGCTACACAGCAATAAAATTTATTGTCGTTCGATCGAACATATCGACCACATTAAAGACCTTGGAGTTATACTCGATATAAAGTTGACTTTTGAGCGGCGTACTAATATCACTTCATTCAGATGTAATCAACTGCTAGGGTTCCTTGTCTGTAAGCAAAAGAAATCAATGACCCAGTTTGCATCAAGTCGCTATAAGAGGCGAATGAGGTCAATTGGCTCAAAGTCTCTATCAAAATAAAGAAAAAAAATCCAGTCGCTATACTGCAGTATTGTTCGTCCTGTAATGGAATATGCGTCGGTGGTTTGGAAGCCAGCAACCCTACTGCAGTCTGAGAGACTTGAGTCTGTCCAGCGAAGACTCTCGCGCTTCGTGATCCACCTTCTAGCTCGGTCGCCAGACAGCCAACTCCCGCCATATAAATCGAGGCTCTTGCTTCTCGGTTTCCAACCTGTCTCCGTTCGTCGCCGCATAGCGCAACGACAATTCGTGGCTGCCCTGCTAACGAACAACATCGACTGCCCATCCCTACTCGGGCACCTGAACTTTTATGCGCCCACCACTTCCCTGCGTTCTCGGTCATTGCTCACTGTGACTCGATGGCGAAATGTCTACGGTCAGAATGATCCACTTAGTTCGATGAGTAGGGCATTTAATGAAGCGAATAATTTGTTCGATTTTTGCACTACTTTCCAATCTTTCAAATATAACTTAAAACATGAGTTTTAACGGCGAACACATCTCTATGTGATTGATACGTGATGTCCTAGCTTACATTAGCTTAGAAACTAAGACCATTCTACGGGATCCTTGTTATCCATTGAATGTATCAAATAAATAAAAAAATAAATAAAAAATAATTAAATGTGTTGACATGTTCATATGACATATGGGTCAGAATCTCCCATCCACGGGGCTCACTGTCACGGCTTATTTTTGATCCATGCCCCACCTTCAGCAAGACTATTTGTGCACTAAGCATCCATGGATGTCCAGGAGTGCTAAATGCAAATAAAAACAATTAAACTAACTTCATTCAACTTGGTTGCTTCATGTGCTCATATAAAAAAGAGCCCCTGGCTCAGGAATGTCCTTATTCAGAGTATATTATTGCCCCATTGAAAGTTGGAGTTCATTTCAGGGCGCGAGACCGTGAGCGGTTTCGGACACTCCTGAGGCAGGCCAAGACCGCAAAGCGGTTGTAGCGCCGGATAAGTAAGTAAGTAGGGGAAATCTAGCTGCCTGTTGCGAATCTTTTTGTAAGCAATCTGAGCTATCCATTGCCGGATGCATAACAAATAATATGTGCCTGCAATTTTTTGACAGTTTAACAGAAAAATTGTAATAAATCGTGTTTAAACATTAGTTTTTGCTAATTTCCAAGTCCCAAATGTTCTGGTGGTATATTCATTTCTTATAACAAGAACCCGTTGTTTTGGAATAATTTTGTTAAATAACGATAATTTTATCCGACGCAAATAGTAAGAACTGATTTTTGACTTGCAGTGCTTACAGCACTTCTCAAAATATTCTCGCGGGCCGCATTCATTATCCACGTGGGCCGCCAGTTTGACATACCTGCTATAATCTATAATGAAAAATTGTGAATGTCCCACGTTCATAGCGTACGATTTTGCCATCCTTTCAAGGAATCATTTTGTAATGTTCGGATCAGGCAATTGTTAGAGCAGCGGTGCAGAAGGATTAAACATCACTCGCGAGGTCAATTCGTCAAAAATAAAGCAGAGTTTCGGATGATCACTGCGAGCCATCAGGGCTCCAGGTAACGAGTGGACACAATGAATTAATTTATCACATTTGTGTTGTTTGTGCGAATTACGATAAGACTTAAACGGCTCCACTTTACCGCGTCACTGTGCGTACTGTGCGTAACTGAGCAGTACTTGATCTAATCTTACATCTTTATTTATACCAGTTACGAGTATAGTTAGATTTGGTTTTACTTTCACTTTCTGTTTTATGTCAGTTATGCTGAAGGTGAAGTTTTGGGTTTACATATGGTTGCAATTATTCTGTAAGGTCAGTTCTGGGTTCTTGTGCTTACGTGGTGTTTTGTTTCCTACGCTTACGGTTAACGGTTATGTTTATACACACGAGGTACGGTGTCTCCTATTTCATTATATATGACTTGATGGTTGCTATTACGCAATGTTATGGTTTTACGCTTAAAGTGCGTTCTTACGGGTTTTGTGCTGAGTAATGTTTTTCTCGCCTTTGAAAGTTAGTGTGTGGCTTGCATGTTTTGTAAGTGTTTTGGGATAAGAGTTTTTCTGCTGATTTACATTTCCTGACTTAAGGGTTGTTATTGTGTGTTGTGTGTTGACAATTTCTGCTATTTGAGTGTAATGAGAAGTATGTGAACTAAGTATAGCATATGCATGCTACAATTTGACTTCACTTGGACGATAGTTGATGTACTTCAACTTGACTTTCTTTTTATATTAACGTTTTGAACCACACAACACTACTACGCATGATCAAATGGATGGAACGGGGTAGAATCTTTACCACAGAATTATTTAGAATCACTGGTGATAATGTGATGATTGTTGATACACTTTCAATACGTCGGTAAAAGAATACAATGATTTCTTGCAATTTGAATTCCTCAATGATTCAATCACTCTATCGCTGCTTATTGCTTGAAGAAAGAAAACCCGGCAAAGAAATAAAAATCATCCAAGCACCCATAGTTGGTTACCAACACTCTTCTATAGTGAGTAACTTTTTCGTATATGGAGATATGGAGATTCTATAGTGAGCAAGCGTCCCCTATGAGCGTAACGTGAGCGTAACGTGAGTATAACAGATGAGCGTCACCACTTCCTTTTGTATAGAGAAATTGCATATTATGTTCCTTCAATAATGTCCAATAAGCTATCCTGAATGACCTTTGCATTTGTTATTCCATAGGCTGCCTTTTCTTAAGATTTCAGCATATGCTTCTTAATTCTTACTTTGTTAAATTTTAAAAGCATAATACATTTTTACTTTTTCTTATTGCCATTGATCCACTAACATCTGGTATATTACTGTCAATAGCTTGAACACTGTCTAAAAATTAAGTATTCCTTTTTTTTTTAATCTTCCTTTCATCCAATATAGTAATGTTGTCAAATTGTATTGCAGATATAGTTTTTTCAGTAGGATTGATATACATTTCAAAATTTTCCATAGATTCTTTGTGTTATCTTGCTTTTCTTTGTGTTATCAATTTTCCTCATTTTCACAAGATGTACTTATATGTCCATATTGAGCACATTTAAAGCAGCGCCTCACACAAAGAGCCCGCTTCACTGTGCAATAATCAAACGAATTATTTACATGTTCCTGTTTTGTTAGATGTTTTGCTGGTTCTGCATCTATCTCAATTATTATGTTAAACTTTCGGTATTTAAGAAATTTACTATAAGCCGTTGTTTTCCGTTTTGAGATCGTAGAAAATCTTCTAATTCTTGATTTGTTAATTTTTCAATCATTCCTTCTATCTTCATCCTGTCCTGTACTGTCGGTAAACTTGTCGAATATCCCAAACCCATACTTCCTCAATACTCTTTCTTAGATCTGCAGAATTCGTTTCCGTTGGATATTGTACAAATATTTTACCATAAGGACCATTTCGAAAATTTGACATATTACATATTTTAGGGTTTATCTTTGCTCTAATATCAGCCCTCGTTTTCTCACATAGTTGGGGTGCATTTGGAGCTATTACTAATATTAGCTGGCATCGCGAATGAATTGGTTTAAAATTAACAGTCGTTAAAAATTAACCAGAGTCGTTAAAAATTGCTAGAATTTGGCATAGCGATCGCATTGAGTTCATTTGTTAATTTTAACGACTGGTCCTATGCCGCCGTTAAACAAACGACTGTCAAGAGCGTATGCGATACAAATTAACAGTCGTTTAATTATACTGCTCGAATTTTGTTCCCGTGTTTGCCTATATGCGATATCGAGCAGTCGTTAACTGTTTTGACGATCGTTTATTTTAACAGGAATGAACAACAAATGAACTCAGTTAAACCAAAATGAACTTTTAACGACTGTTAAAATGTGTTCGCGATGCCGGCTATTGTTTCCATGGTGTCATGCAACATTGCATACAATTTGCTTTCGATTATATTGAACATCTCCGTTCTTAAGCTTTGTATTTCTTTTTCTATGTATGTTGTTATTTTTGCACTTACATTCGCTTCTAAATCAGAGAGTGATTTTGAGAACATCTCCAACGCTTTCGTCTCTATCACTACTACTTCCTTGCTAATTGTTTGAGGCGAAGATATGCACTTCTCACATTTGGAGAAAACATTTGCATTGTCATTTACTGATTTTGCCGCCAATTTCGTAAGTGATGAAAAGCTCCTTTACATGGTCCTTGACACAATACCGGATCATCACTTGATAACACAGTCTTGGAGCATTTAGAACACTCCGGCGGGCGCTCCATGGCCCTAGGTGAGAATTCCCTCTAAAGAGGAAAACAGGATTACAAACGAACAATACAGACACAAGCCTGTGTACACTGATAACCCACAAACTACTTTATCTTCGTGCCTGCACATATACCATAATCATCGCTAACGTCGCTATCAAGCGTCGTTGCCGAATTATTCGTCAAATTAACAAAAGATTCACTAATCACAATGAAATTTGTTTAACGCTACTGAACAAACAACATATATTATCGGTACAATATTCATATACGCCGGTAGCACAAATTTAAGTAGTAAAACCAAACTTTGCATCATTTAAGACAGATAAAATTTACGAGACAACCTAGAACACCGACTCTTCAATTTCGTTTATAAACTTTATATTTGCAGATAATCGACATACGACTATTTCGACTTACACCTTGCTTTGGGACATTTTTTTGGTCCCAAACACAGTTGTATCTCGGGGGACACCTGTAAATCAGCCTTCTAAAAACATCTTCGGATAAGTCGGACGGGCCCTTTGCGGAAATGGAAAGGGGCCCTTTGTCAGATAAATGCCAATCCAGAAATGACAGTGTTTTCCTCCGTCTAATAAGGTGTTAGGTGTGGAGGAAAAGCAAAGTGGGTATATTATGCAGGTGCCCAAGCACCACAAATTAAGCTTAAACGAAAGATCAATAAAAAAGCAAATGTAGATACAGGGTTTCACACTTTATCTCAAGACCGCGGGACCCCTTCCCGAATCTGTCTTAGCCAAAGCCAAGATTGCGGTATGATGCTTGAAATCGTTGATGATACCTGAAAACGTTGATGATACCTGAATTCATCGGATGCAATGCTGAATCTACTTTATATATATATATATATATATATATATATATATATATATATATATATATATATATATATATATATATATATATATATATATATATATATATATATATATATATATATATATATATATATATATATATATATATATATATATATACTAGCTGGCCCGGTAGACCTAGTAAATTTGTAAAAATTTAGGGGTAGTATTTGGCATTGGTAATAACGACCCTACTTTGTGGTAAACTTGGTCTTTAATTTTAAACGTAGAATTGAATATTTGACCATTTGAAGAAGCGTTGGAAACTATTTCGGTCGCTCCAATAGAGGTCATTTGGAAACACGAATTGAATTTTCGGATGGATTTCAGAAACATGGCAGAATCAGAATCTGTACCTGTAAGTAAACCTTTCAACGGTTCCGGTGGTGTCTCAAGTGATGGCAAATAAACTTTTCCAGAAGCGCAACACATTCCAGCTGGCTCATGTTTGAATTTAAGTGCATGGCAGAAGCGACATTCCTGATCCATGGAGCCTATTAAAACTTTTGAATGGTTATAATATGCAATGTCAGGCTCGTATTGAAATGAAATTCGATGGAAGGAAGAATATGAAAAAGCTTGATGCTCTTGTTGTCGTTGTTGATCATATGTTCTGCGGATGTTAGTTACGAACCGGCGCGTTTGTGCTCTTTCTAATCGTCGTTGTTGATTTCGCCCTATTCGATTGTGTTGTGACTGAGTTGCGCGTAACTGTGACATTCCTTCACGCACACTTAAATTGTCACGATCTATTTGATCAGATGTTCTTTCAGCTCTGCTCCTTCTCTTACTTGCTGCTGTATTCGTTCTTCGTCCTATATTCCGCCTTGCTGGCATTGTTTACTATAAAACGCCAATTAATGAAAAACAGAATTGTAAAGGAATAATGATATCAATAAAGGGATAGTAAGGTATTTTTGAAGGAACTTTATATTACATACGTGTTTTTTCCGATATATCGATTAAAATTTTTATGTTGTTACACAGTTTTGATACTCAAATTGCACAACCAAAAGTATTAACGTGAGTTTGCTTCTAAGCTCTCAAATGTCACTTGTATGCTAGAAAACTGCTACTCATTCAATAGCTCCATGTACACATAAAGTGGCGCTCTGGCACCAATCAAACACGACATCGAACATGAAAAATGTATGGAATTTGACATGTTCGATTTGTTTGATATCATCATGTATTTTTTAATTCATTATTCGCAAACTAAAGTTCTCCATCTCTGTTTTGTCATTATGGATATTTGTGACAGCATCGTAAACCGCTAGGCATTTCACAGCGAGTGTAAACCGCACCTTACACCGAGTGTAAACCGCGCTTCACACCGACTGTCAAAGTGCTGTCTACAACAACAACAATGATGTCCTTTGTATGGGAGTTAGAAAATTGCTAATAAATTAAGTTTAGTGCTTCTTCTTCTTCTTCTCTGGCTCAACAACCGATGTCGGTCAAGGCCTGCCTGTACCCACTTGTGGGCTTGGCTTTCAGTGACTAATTGATTCCCCACCATAGCAGGATAGTCAATCCTACGTATGGCGGCACGGTCTGTTTGGGGATTGAACCCATGACGGGCATGTTGTTAAGTCGTACGAGTTGACGACTGTACTACGAGACCGACAAGTTTGTGTATAAATAAGCACTGTGCCGTCTTTCTTCTATGTTGCAGAGGTTCTAGTCCAAATAGCAGGCACCTTGTACGGTAAGAGGGACAAACAGAATTACGAGACCATGGGAGACGGTAAAACAATGAACGAGTTTAGTGCTTAACTTCTGAAAATGATGTGAGTCTTAAAACCTATTCTCATACCACCATAAGGTGTGTGCAAAGTTTCGTTGAAAATGATCCAGCCGTTTCGGAGTTTGCTCGCGACAAACACCGTGACACGAGATTTATATATATATATATATATATATATATATATATATATATATATATATATATATATATATATATATATATATATATATATATATATATATATATATATATCCATGTTTTATACATTTCAGGCTTCCAAATTCTACAGAGCAACACAAGAGTGCCGATTATGTGACTAAACTACTTGAAAAAAAAGATCAAAAATGCTCATTTTCTATTATGATCCGTGTCACTCGATTTGTCTCTGGTTTGATATATCGAACTGAACGAAGGTCTTTTGCATTGCCTGACTCAAACGGATACCGTTTTCTGTCCAACAGCTTTCCGTCAGGTTAAAGCTACGGATAGCGTTTTGTTTTACGGTTTAACTACTAAATACATATATTTAAACCACACTAATTGCAAGTAATTACATGCAAAAGGGATTTTTTGTAATTATTCACTGGAAAAAGGGTTGGAATAACAAAATACACAGAAATGAGAAAATCATACCACAAGCGCTACTTTTCATGACATTGCCAAACACATTTAAAGAGCAATAATATGCCACACGTAGAAATAATTATAAATGGGTAGGATACTTCCTGCGTTACGCGTTGTAGTTTGTTTTGACAAACAAATCCATTTCAGATCAATTTGGTAGCAATGTCTCGAGTCAACGAAAGAAGTCTCTAACAAGCTTGTATAATACCGATTTCGTTTCAGTTCGTGTAGCGCGTTTTTGTTTGACCTCTACTTCCAGGTAACTCTACTTTCCTTGACCTGGAACCTTGGGAAATTGAATATTCTTTCTTTTAGTGTACGACAAGCCAAATTCTGATAAAAATGTATTGAAAATGCTACATTTCCCAAAATTTGAAATTCAATTTCACTGGGGCTCTAACGCCGGCTTGAGATCTGGCGAAATTAAAAAGATAGAAATCAAACGAAATTAGATAAAATATACTGAAAACCCAAATGCAAAACACGTTGTAATGCACTAAAATCAATAATTAATTTGTCATTAAATACGCGTTTTGATTATTTCTATTTTTTAACAAATTTGTTTTTGGCGTGCTACGTAAAGGATGCTATGGAATACTATTGTATTCGATGGAGTATGACCTGTTTTTTCTTGATGAAACTATGTTAGTGTGTATGACGTGTCCGCTGAGTATTTTCCGATGCCACCACTTCCTCGAACAAAATATTTTAGTATACCTATCAGAGTAATATTATTATTATTATTATTATTATTATTATTTATTCCGAAAGTTATCCAGCTGGCATAAGCTTACATAACATACTTATTTCTATAGTTAATGCTAAAGAACAGTGCTAACAAAAACGCATCAAAAAACATAACAAGTTTAACTGTCAATCAACCAAATAAAAATAAAGAAAACAACATAAACTGTGGAAGCGTCATATTAAGCTATGTAAAAAGGTCCGTAAATTGTTTAAGTTTGAGTTCAAGTCGACATTGTTTCCTAGCGAGTTATAAGCACTTAACATTTTTAATAAAGGATCGTTTGATCCAAAATTAGTCGATCTGAATTCTATGTTAAATAATGTCCTGGTTCTTAACATTCTACTGGGGGCCTGAAAGTTCAATTTACTCAGAATTGACGGGGCGTCTAAAGATCCGGTAACAAGTTTGTGTATAAATAAGCACTGTGCCGTCTTTCTTCTATGTTGCAGAGGTTCTAGTCCAAATAGCAGGCACCTTGTACGGTAAGAGGGACAAACAGAATTACGAGACCATGGGAGACGGTAAAACAATGAACGAGTGAGCTTACGTTGAACCGATTCTAGCCTATCTATTAAATATTGCTGTGTCGGAGTCCAAATAATACTAGCGAATTCTAAGGTAGGACGGACAATTGCACAATACAGAGCTTTTATACTGAATGGATCTTTGAAGTCTTTCGCAACACGCAAAATGAATCCTAACAAACGGAAGGCTTTTGAAAGTATTGCTTCATAGTGGTTCTGTAACGTAAGTCTGCTATCTAAATGGACGCCTAAATCGCGAATCACATTTTTACGCGGCACTGATCTATCATCAATTTTATAATCGTAAACAATGGGGGTTCTTTTTCTAGTGTAGGATATAACAGAGCATTTAGATATGTTGAGACGCATACAATTTGATTTACACCATGAGTTAAATCGAGTTAAGCAGTTTTGAAGGGTAAAACAATCGGTTTGATCTGATATCGGTAGAAACATTTTCATATCATCTGCATAAAACAATTTTTCGCAATCTGGTATAACATAAATAACATCGTTTATGAAAATGTTAAAAAGAATAGGTCCGAGAATACTGCCTTGTGGAACCCCGGACGTGTTGGTGAATGGTGCAGATATAGAGGAGGAAATATTCACTGTTATATGCCTATCACTTAAATAACAGGAGAGCCAATGAACTAGCGCCCCATTTACTCCGTAGCTTGATAGTTTTGAAATTAGCATTGAATGATTTACGGAGTCAAAGGCAGCACTGAAGTCGGTGTAGATTACGTCTACCTGTTTACCATTGTCCATTGCAGGATAGCAGGTGCTCAATAAAGAGAGAAGGTTTGTTTCAATTGAGCGGTTGGGTAGAAAGCCGTGCTGATCATTGGAGATTATATTTTTAAAACCACTTGATAGGTGTTTCGAAATGGTGATCTCAAAAATTTTGCTGACTGCACATAACATATAAATACCACGGTAATTACATATGTCATTTCTATTTCCATTTTTGTAAACCGGGAACATGAATGAAGATTTCCATGCTTGAGGGAAGCGTTTCTGCTGCAAAGACTTGTTGAACAATGTGGTCAAGACAGGAGTTAAAGCATCTCTGCAGCGTTTGAAAATAGCACTGGGTATAGCGTCAGGCCCAGTAGCGAATGAAAGCTTCAACTCGTTGATAGCCGAGGCAATGTCAGCTTCAGACAGAACAGGAAGAGGAATGTCGGCAGCATCAGGTATATGGTTGGACGTAACAGCATTAGTGACTGGTGGCGAGTTACTCACGTATGTTGATGAAAAGTAATCAGCAAATGCTTGACTGATTTCAACATTACCGGTGTACGATCTTCCGTTCAGAAGCATCATTGATGGAAGTCTGTTACTATCTCGTTTTTGTCGAGCAAAACTAAAAAACGTTCTTGGATCCCTTTTAAATCGGTTTTCTATTTTTCTTACGTAGTTGGCGTAGGCTCGGCGATTAAGTGTCTGGTACAGACGGGCAGCTTTAATAAATATTCTTCTATTGACCTCGTTCTTATGTTGACGGAACATTTTCTTCTTCTTCTTCTTTGGCTCAACAACCGATGTCGGTCAAGGCCTGCCTCCACCCACTTGTGGGCTTGGCTTTCAGTGACTAATTGATTCCCCCCATAGCAGGATAGTCAGTCCTACGTATGGCGGCACGGTCTATTTGGGGATTGAACCCATGACGGGCATTTTGTTAAATCGTACGAGTTGACGACTGTACTACGAAACCGGCTCAAACGGAACATTTTATGGAGTCTTTTTTTCTGTTTTCTCAAGTCTTTTAACCGTGAGTTAGACCAGGGTGGCTTGGTTGGGGTCCGATAACGAGGGACAAACTGATCGTAAAAGCTTGTGATTTTATTTGTAAACGACAAAATGTTTTGATTGAGATCCGGGTCTCTGGTGATATGGCTCCAGTCAACGTTGGTAAGGGCCGATGAGAGACCTATAAAATTCGTCTTTCGGAAGTTCCGACTCTGAATATTTGAAGTATGTTGTGGTGTTGTAGTGTGATTTGATTCAGAAAATAGGCGGAGAGCAATCACCGGGTGGTAGGAGTCTGGTTGAATCCAAGGGTCAAGAACGAGCTCCAACTTTAATAAGTGGTAAGGAATCCCATCATCAGCCAAAATAAGGTCCAGTATAGAACCATGGGGATTCATGTAGCAGTTTAGTTGAGACAGTCCTGCATAGTTAAATTCATCGAGGAGAACTGAACAGGAAGGATTAATCCGGGATTCCGATGTATTTAAAACTGCAACACTTTCATTGGATGTGCTCCATACCAGCTGAGACTGATTGAAATCCCCCATAAGGATCATTGTATCATCGGTATATTTATCCCGCACACACCGAAGAGTGGAGCATAAAGCATTTATTGTGTGGGTGTCGTTGCAACGATCCGGTGCAAGGTAGATAGCACCAACTATAAGAGAATTCGTAGGGGTTCTCAATTGAATCCACAGACTCTCAGTTATGTTTGAAAGAGGAGTGCAAGGGCTAGAGGCAATTTTTTTTTTTAACTGCAATAAGAACTCCCCCTCCTCTTGTCTTTGTACTATTAGTAGTGGAACGATCGGTACGGTAAACTGTGAAGCGGTTGTCGTCAAAAAGCATCGTCGAGGAAATAGCATCGTCGAGCCATGTTTCAGTTAAAACTATAACGTCATATTATCGTAAAGATACTCCCGTCCTTCTAAACCTGTGAGACTTACCATCACCATCATATCATCATAAAACAAAGCACATTAATGATTATTCAACACCCAATTAATGATAACCCAAGCGCCACAGATTAAGCTTAAACGATTAGAAAATCGAATATGCATAGAAATAAAATTAATACTCCACAGCTTCACTGGTTTACTCAATAGATGGCGTATTATAACTCATCATTATATAACTGTCCTTTTCTTGCAACGTGTTTCGACAAGCTTCATCTAATCATGACCTATGTCTTCTAATCTTCTAACTTTCCGAGCAAAAATCTATATGAATGGTTATGTGGGCAGATACATGGGTAGCAACACCATCGACCATTATTAAAATCTCACTTGCTTCTGAACAAATGGTTTACATTGGAGCACCAACAGATGGCGACACCAGCTTTTTTGCTATTTTTAGAATGCATCAGTCGTTCACCATTTTTCAGTTTATTTAAAAAATAATGCACGTATTTGCTCACCAACACATTTTAAAATTAAGTTGAAACATGAAACAAATAAACATGAAACAAATTGATTAGTTTCTCTTGCAATAAAAATGTTCCCGCAACATGAGTTTGACAGTTCGTCCATTCGATTTGGCAACAAATGTTCCCGCAACATTTTCATAGACCAGGGCCTAAGCGATTGACTTCAGATACGCTCCTTAATGATCCTATCGGTGATATAATAGGAAAATATCATAAATGGCGCCCTAACGACGATAAACTGTTAATATTGTCCTTTCTTTGCGTTAAACAATGTTTCTCTTTGATCATTTGAGTTATGCATTCCTGGAATATATTCATTGAACAGTTAACGACGATATGCGCTCTGTGTGGCATGATGAAACGAGGAACACATAAATTTTCAGCCCACACATATTATAGTCATAGTATAGACCAGACATGTCAAACACACGACCCGCTGGCCACATGCGGCCCGCGAGGGTTCTCAATCCGGCCCGCGAAGAACTTTGGCAATTATTTTAATGAAGCAGAAATAGATTGTTAATTATAAAATAAGAAAAACGGGTGTATTATTGTTTATGCACTGAGGAAGAAGGTTTCAACATTCAGATTTAATAGTTCGATTATCGAAGAGTGAAGTAAGTTACACTTAATTACTTGTTTGGGAAGGATTCGCGAAGATGGCATGTAGCAAGTGTTTTAGTAGTTGTTTCCTGAGAGCATTCTAAAGTCGGACTATCAATATGTTCACCCATTTTCCGACATTGAGTTCGGAAAGTTCGAAAATCATGTATTGGAATGCCATTTTCTTGACTTCATTGATGATGGTACTTGTACGATTGTGTGAATTTTATTTCTTTCAGTGATGAAACAAGTGATGTGAGTATGTAGTAGTAGTATACAAGTTTTTATTGATTTGAAATTTGTGTACAGTGTACAATGGGTACTCTTGTAGATTTGTAATGGGTTCGAATTCGTTTTCTTTCCTCATTGTTTGAACAGTTTAGCTAGCCCTGCTAAGTAAAATGTTTAAACTTTTTTTTGTGTTTAGGTTTGTCGTTGTTGGAAAAAATAGAAGAAAAAAAAACCCCCGTGCAAAATTTTTTGAATGAAACTAATCCTAACTAACCTATTTTAATCCTACATTAATCCTACGACCTAAGCTATATTCATATTCATATTCATATTCATATTCATATTTATTTGTCTACCTTTTGGTTACACAAATGCTTAAATAATACTTATTACCTATGTTCCTAACCTAACAAAAATTAACACGAATTATCAAAAATTTGAGAAAAAAAAAATTTTTTTTAGAAAATTAGAATCTAAAATTTAAAAATTAAAAATTTAAAATCAAGGCAGCACGGGATTATGGAGGGTTCTGATGCGGGATCGGAAAGAGGATAAGGGAAGGTTGAAATCAAACATAGAATATACACAGTTAAATCGACGAATTGCACGAAGAAGGGGGTCATTACGGCCCACTGCAGTTCGGCTGGAAGGGATCACTAGGGGAGGGCGGTTTCGAAGAACACGGTTAGGGGCGTAGAAAGGGATAGAAGAAAGAAGGGAAGGAGAATCAATATTACCAAGGAGTAATGCGGCAATAAAGGAGGATTGGGCATGGGAACGGCGGTTTTCCAATAGTTCCAGGCCAAGCTGCCGACACCTGTCCTCGTAAGGAGGTATGGGGGAGGACAATCTACCCAGGATTTTACATATAGCAAACCTGGTGAACGATCGCTGCACCCGCTCGATACGTTCCACATGGGTTCGAGCTGTAGGGGACCAGACTACTGAGCAGTACTCCAAAATCGATCTGACCAGAGAGCAGAACAGAGTCTTCAGGCACATTGGGTCGGAGAAATCGCACGCAATTTTCTTTAGGAGACCCAATGTTTTCCGCGCCTGATTGACAACTGAGTCAATGTGGAGGCTGAAGGTGAGGCCTCTGTCAAGCAAGACACCGAGGTCTTTTACGACACAAACACGATTGACTTGTACAGAATTTAGGACGTACGAGTAAGTGATTGGAGACTGCGAACGACTAAACGAAATGACGTTACACTTATCAGGACATAATGTGAGGGAATTACTAGAACACCAAGACGAAAAACGATCAAGAATATTTTGTAGGGAAATGCAATCTCTAGGAGACGAAACTGGGAGAAAGATTTTGAGGTCGTCTGCGTAGCAGAGGAAACACTCAGGAGGGAGGGTGGTACAGACATCATTAATAAAAATTATGAACAGCAAAGGACTTAGAACACTACCTTGCGGTACGCCTGCACTACATGAAAAGGGAGTCGAAAACATATCATTAAATTTAACACTGTAGGAACGATCACATAGAAAAGAACGTAACCAAGATACAAAAAGATTATTGACGTCAAGTTGTGAAATTTTATTTAGAAGTAAGGAATGAGGAATACGATCAAATGCAGATTTGAAGTCAGTATAAATAGTATCAACTTGTTTAACTGACTCTAACTGGGATGATACGAAAGAGGTGAAGGACATAAGGTTAGTTGTTGTAGAACGGTTAGGAAAAAAGCCATGTTGCTGAGGGATAATAGTAGAAGAGGTGAGTTTAAACACATAGGTATGGATAATATGCTCAAATACCTTGGTTATTGCGCATTGTATTGAGATGCCACGGTAATTGGAAATGACAGACGGGTTACCTTTTTTGTGAATGGGAACTAGCCATGCTCGCTTCCACAATAAAGGGAATGAAGACGAGGACAAAGATAGGTTAAATAATTTTACCAATAGAGGGACGAATAGAAAAGGTGACTATATTATATTATATATTAATGATGAATTATTCATTAGGATTTAAATGCTGTAATGTTTTGATAGAACTATAGTGCAAGGTTTCGTACCAAAGAGTTTTCGTTCATTTGACATTTGATGATGTATTGCCTGGATATTATGTCGATGTAATATTTTACTTTAGATGTTTTTGTTCGTGAGTGCAAATCGCTAGTTCTGTACCAAGGTGGGACGTTGAGTATTATTTTAAGTAATTTGTTTTGACAAACATGTAGTTTTTTTATATGAGTTTTGGCACAGTTTTTCCAAACTGGAGCTGCATACGTTAGCATTGGTCTGAAGCAAGCATAATCAAGCAGTGTCTTGTTATGTGTGTTTAATTTTGATTTTCTATGCATGAAATTTAACGGAATTTTTCCATGGAATTGCTATTTTGTTAAAGTTTATATTGTTTTGAGGGAGTCTACGCCGGTTCGTATATCTTGTGAAGAAAACAGCCTCCGATTTTGCTTCATTAATCTTTAGTTTCCATTTGATACAGAATTTACTATACTTTCTAAGTCCCATGTTTAAAGATCTGACTATTGCTTTAGGTTGTTTAGAAGATGCTGTAAGGGCGAAATCATCAGCGTAAAGGTATTGTTCGCAATTTTTCATGACTGGCATATCTGAGATGTATAAGTTGAACAGTAGTGGTGATAATGGGTTGCCTTGGCTGCACACCTGCTACTGGTGTGAATGATGTTGATTTAATGTTGCCTATATAAACGTTATTGTTCCTGTTTGTGATGAAAGAATGAATGATTTTCACTAGGTATGAAGGGTAGTTGTTAGATATTAGTTTGAACAGTAAACCCTGATGCCAAATAGTATCAAAGGCTTTTTCACTATCAAGTAATACTAGGCCGGTTGATTTCCTTGTTGATCGATTTTTTAGAAGCTGTTGCTTTAATCTATCTATTTGATGTGTAGTTGACATGGAAGGCCGAAAGCCGAATTGGTATTTAGGGATGATGTTATGTCCATCAGTAAATGAGCGAAGCCGTGATGATACTATTTTTTCGAATATCTTTCCTGTGCAGTTGAGTAAACTGATTGGTCTATAGTTTTCTGGTTTTGTTGAATCTTTACCGGGTTTAAGTATTGCTATTATTTTCGATTTTTTCCATATTTCTGGGAAATATATAAGCCTCAGACAGCTATTAAAAATTATTGTCAAATAAACAATGGCTTTGTTAGGCAACCTTTTTAATGTACCGTTATTTACATTATCAAGACCGACTGATTTTTTGGTTTTGAGTATTTTAAGTAACCGCTTGATTTCAACGGGTTTTACCAAGCTGTCATGAGTGAGATTATTTATGTTTTGCCTATTTAAAAAAGTTCGATTTACTGATGCAAATCGTTCTATCGGGCTATTCAAGTTGAAAGTAATTTTATGAGCGTTTTCAAATTTCTCTTTTAGTGCTTCGCATTTCTCTTGCGTACTCGTTAGTGTTTTGTTTTCTAACTGTAGTGAATGGATGGAATATTTTTTGTTTTTTATAATTCTAACAAATTTCCACAACCTATTTTTATCTTTATATCTGTTGATTTCAATTAAATTCTTATTCCAATTAGAATTCCGTAGGTTATTAAGTTTAAGTTTAATTAAATTGCGTAGGCCATAATAAATTCTTTTAAATTCTCTATTTCTTCTATGTCTTTGCCATTTTTGACGATACATGTTACGAAGTTTGATTAATTTTAGAATGTCTTCGGGAATAATCAAGTTGTATTGACCCGGAATAATAGTAGGGACAGCCAAATTGTGTGCTGTAATTAAGGTTTCGTTTAGTTTAGTAATCATGTTGTCTATTTGCCTATGATTAACTATAAAATTATGATTGATATAAGGCAGATTTAAGTTATAATTTATATGATTTTTAAATGTTACTCAATTTGCTGCTGCATAATTATAAATACTGTGTGGTGGCTTAAAGCATGGTGCACTTTTTTTAATTTTGAAAATTGTTGGTAGGTGATCGGAGGTTAAGTTAGTGAAGGTTTTAGGAGTCGAGATATCATGAAGATTATTAGAGAGAATCAAATCCAAAGTAGACCGTAGTCGTTTCGAATCGGAAGGATAGAACGTTGGTGAGTCAGGGTAATGCACGGAAAAGGAACATTTTTGCATCAGATCAAAAAGGATTTTTCCTGAAGAGTTTGTTTTGCAGCAATTCCAAAATCTATGATGGGCGTTAAAGTCTCCACATATAACATAACTGCTTTGATATCGAGTCAAGACGGCAATGTCATTGCTGAAATCTTTGTAGTTTTTGTTTGATCCAGGATGGTATGCAGCCGTTAGCCTAATGTTGTTACCATCCTTAGTTTTTACTGCGATTTGCACTGCTTCCATTACTCTAAGCACAGGCGTGTTTACTCTATTGTGAACGATATCTTTTCTAACTAAAATTGCAACCCCTCCTTTTGCACTGGTTGTTCTATCAGCTCTATGTATAGCATAATTGTTGACACAAAAATTAATCTCTGGTTTTAAGAATGTTTCTGTAACGGTCATGATGTGAATGTTGTTCAACTTTAAAAAATTGGCTAGCTCTGTTTTTTTTATTAAGAATGCATTTGCATTCCAGTTTACGACTCTAATCTTCTCACTTGAATCAATCATCGCGAGAAACAAAATGTGCTGACTACTTCGAAGATCGCTGTGATAACGTCCTGTTTTGATTTACATTTTTGTAAGCGGTTAAACACTTCTCCCACAATTGGGGCTATTTCGTTCGGTGCAAACAGGTCATTGCTACTTGCTGTGTTTCCATTGTAACCATTAAACGGTGTTTGTGTGGGACGGTTAGGTGCGGTCTTGTATCCCGATACATTATTGGTTTGTTGCAACTGTGGGAAATTGCAACGTGTCACATCAAAACCAGGAGGAATTTTAGGTGATTTTTGTTTTTCTCTTGAAACTGGTCGTTTAGGGCAGCCGTGAAAGCTAGCTGTGTGATTCCCATCACAATTGGCACATTTTAGTTTGTGATCGGGAATTTTGCCCTCACCTGTTGACGAACTTGCAGTGAGCGGGCAGTTAAGCGATTCATGCTCACCGGCACATTTATTGCATTTCGCTCCATGGTTACAGTTATCTGCTCCATGGCCATACATTTGGCATCTTTTACATTGCATTGGGCCGACTTTTTTTGAGAAATAACTCAATTTTACGATGCAATGCGCTAAGCCTCTGATTTGTTTTAAAAACGACATGTTGATTGATCCAGCAGGAAAATGTAGCAGATATACTGCATGATCGTCATACCGCTTATTTTTGAGCTCAAGCTTTTTGATGCTTGTTGGGAATACGTTTTCTTTGTTTAAAATGTCCTTAACTTCCTCATCAGGCAAATCGATCAGCCCGTGTAGAATAATCTTGGTAGATTTATCCTCCTCTAACTGGTATGAGTGAAAGGAGATATTGATTGCCTTTAGATGTTTAACCACACATCGAAAATCATTAGTATTAGAGACGTGTACGATTGTCCCCGTATAGGTAGCTTTAGTGGTGTATCGCACTACACCAGCGGTGATGATCAGTTTGTGCACATACGACACAGATGTGCTTTTTATCACGATCGGTGGAATTTTTTGATTCGTTACGCTTTTTGCAGTGGTATTAGTGCTAATGTGTGGTTTTTTAGCACTAGCAGCTTGCAGCTGGTTGATGTCGCTTTCACAATCACTTAGAAGCTCGAAACTATTTTGCGATGGGTCAACACACATACTCTCGTTTTTGAACTTGCCTGCGTTAGGAGAGCTAAGCTTGAGCCGCTTGCTCTTGGTTCTTCCCCTGCCTCCCATTCTTGGAGGAGAGGTCAACGCACATTTATACCTAATTGTAATTGTTTTCTGTTTGGCGCACAGTCCGAAAAATACGTCCTATCTCAACCGAGGCTGATTGGCGAGTGGAACAAGTGATGTGATATGCCAAGGCGTTCTGCTTTCTGCAAGTGATTTTTTCAGAGTGCTCTTACAAACTAAAATTCGCTCATATTTATAATATTCGCACTGAGGTGTCGAACTCGATTGAGCGTTTCGTCGCGCAAGTCAGGGATGTCAAACCCAAGATCACCACGTACTCCTTAGATGCAAAAATCAGGTCGATATATTTAAAAACCATTAAAAATCAAGCACTCAAAAATGGTATGAACTATATGAGGTCGAATGTATGCTGGTAGTCCCTTTTGCTCAACAAAATGGCCACATATCTATCCAATATTTACCGATGTAGTGATAAATTTTGATTTATCGTTATTAGTCATCACCGTTGTCAAATTGCAGCATTTGTACTTCGTGTGTATACGAGGTTTAAAGAACTGTCCAGGCAGCCTAAAAGTTAGCATATCTGAAGCTATTGAATATGAATTATCAAATTTCCTAGTAGGCACGACCGCCACTGAAGTAAAGCATGAGTAAATTCATTTAATTCATTTACTGTTTATTGGAGGCTACAAAAATAAATAATAAGATTCTAGATCCAAGAATAAGTCCTTGATGATTTTTGCAGATTGAAAGCAATCCCAGCCTACCGCCGCCCAACTGCGGCCAGCGAGGATATTTTGAACCGTAATCCGGCCCGCGACCCAAAACGAGTTTGACATTACTGGTATAGACCCACACATATCAACATGCATTGTCGCTTCGGATAATATAGGAATTAGTACAGGTACGGTTTCATAGTACAGTTGTCAACTCGTACGACTTAACAACAAGCCCGCCATGGGTTCAAGCCCCAAATGGACCGTGTCGCCATACGTAGGACTGACTATCCTGCTATGGGTGGAATCAATAAGTCACTGAAAGCCAAGCCCACCAATAGTGGGACAGGCAGGCCTTGACCGACAACGGTTGTTGAGCCAAAAGAAGAAGAAGACAGGTTCGGTTTGTTTTCAGCATCAAACAAAATATGTGTGAACACCGACACGACTAGGTGGCTTCCATCATATTAGAAACATTCGACACGTTATTGCTATAAACAATAACAGATATTATAACAACCAGACCGAGTACACAACGCCATGCCCATTAATTATTTCAATAAACATCGGAAAGATATTGCAGTTAGAAATAAATGTGTATACCGAAGCGAATTCAAAAGACATACGTCACAGTATGAATTGAAATAAAGAAGAGGCATTTTGATGGACTTTTGATGGTAAAGTTTATGTCACGCCTTATCCAGTCTATCATATTTACTAAAGTTTCTTTTTGTCAACTTCCCAAATTTTAATTACGAAATGACTCTACGTACTTTATTTCCGATATTTTTATTCTGTCATAGATTATTAGCAATCTTAATGATAATAATCTTTCAACTTTTTTACTGATACGTAACAATTAAAAAATAAACGTCAAAGTTACATTGCAGTTGCAAAATTAATGCTTATTTTTGCAAATATATTTTAATTCAATGAATCAATGAATCAATCAATGAAGAATAATAGCATCTGTTTTTATAAGCTTAATTTCGAATGACACTTAAATGACTGTAATATGTTATAATTATTTTCATTTTTTTTATAGCATTTCATTACTTTGTACTGTACCAATGGGTACTATTTGAGATGAAGATAAGTAAAACTTGACAAGCTTCCATCCTTGGTCGATGGATTTATTTTCAGCGTTTCGATCATGGGTTTACTGAGATTAATGTTGGCGGTATCAGTTTTCATGTTATTAATCAAAATCTATGGGATTCCACATTCTTGACCAGCCAGACTTAAACATTATTGAAGACGCGAAGCGAACGAATAAATTACAGGTATTTTTAATGATCGTAGTATTAATATTGTTCATGATTATTACGCAACGACTCCGTTATATTTGGAAACTACAACTGTGGTCAGCTCTTAAAGATGGGTTGTCATTTGTTTGCTTTTAACCGTTAATGTTGAGTTGTACCATAAAATCAGGGTACATTAATGTTTTGACTACTTTTATTAGTAAACTAAAATTCCATAATTAGTATACTATAACCAAGTTTGTCTATGTAAATATTCCAACATCATTTCAACCTCTACGAATTATGTACTTAGTTTCTATAATATTTCGCACCCCTAATTTTCGTTTTTTTGTTGTAAAATTCAAAAGATATGATTTCCGTTAGTACGAGTTACTTGTTTGTGGTTGTAAAAAGGATTTTTGCACATTTTACCATACATGTATCATATACAAAAAAATAATCAACATTATTTGGTCTAGTTTCTATAGTTATACTTGAAAATAAATACGATAAAAGGTTGATTTCAATCAACCATAATCTTTTTCTGTATCATTTAGGTTTTGTTGCTTTGTCTGTCCTTTTCTTTATTCAGACCAGAGGCGAATTTTCCTATAAGTGGACTGAGCGGCCGCGAGGGCCCCGGCCTAAATGAGACGCGGAGCTAAATCTCCACATTTTAGTTCAATTTTATAAGCGATTGATTTTTTTTATTATTGCAGATACGACTCATGATGAGAAAGTATGAAGTTCCTCCTTAATTTAAGTTTAATTTAATTTGTCGATGTTCTCGATTGCAAGGACGAAAAGTGTACAAATACGCAAGTACAGGATAATCATTGTCGGACACAATTTGTATGTGTCTGTGGAACAGGAATTCACACAAACTTTGTGTAGTGGCTTTCATCCAAAAATAAATGAGTTGCAAATTCTGCTCTAAAAATATAAAATGAGTTAAGTTCAGTTTTTTTTTATTTTGCTTTCTAAATATGCCTTTTAGATGTACTAGACCGATTGTCAGGTTGTTACAGTGATCAAATTGGTTAAGATCAGAGCAACTGAATCAAGGTAAACCAACCAGATCAGTACTGAAATATTGAAAGTCTGGCGTTTTAATAACGACAGTTTATCATTTCATTCGTTGATTCATTACCATATAAAATACTCTTAGCTTAGTAAAACCACCAAATGCGTTTTTTAACCTCTGTAGAGAATGAAATTTTTCGTACACCAAGCACTGGCTAGTATTTGAATATAGTTTTAATAAATTTGCAGTAACGGAAACAACGATGATGGACAAGCTAAAAATATTGCATAAAGACTATAGTTACCATTGAAATAATGTACAAACTGGCATATAAAACGACAGAAGCAAAAAAAACCCTAACGAATTTAGGATGATGTATTTGGTATCTTTAAAAATATATTCATACAAAAAACGATATAATTTTGGGGCCTTTAAGAAAACCAGGGGCCCCATTTCGATCCCCCCGCATAGGGATAAATCCAATCCACATCCACAAGATGGATAAATTCACATCTGATTCAGATCAAGTTTTTCTTTATTGTTTGGATAACTTCTTTAAAGCATTCCAAAAAGTGACCTAAAATGTATTTTAATCGGAATTTATTTTCATTTTTTGCGTGTACTCTTATCAAAATTTTTCTTTTAATACTCTAGCGAATTAAGATACAAATTTTGGGAGGGTTAACGTAAGAAACATATTTTTTATGCTTAAATCACATTTGTTAACCGTGTTCGTGTGGATACTAGCGTTGTGTTGCTGAAAAATCAACTTTTTCTACGATATTTAAAATAAATGGCTTTAGACAATTTGATAGCAAGTCTTTCTAATTACCTGAATTCATTTCGAAACCACACTTTTACTATGTTTGTCTTACTGGCCGCAGCGCCGACTTGTTGAAAGACTTAAGGATGGTTTCTGTAAAACTCTCAAAGCACTGGGTCATTTTGGTAAATCGATGCTCCATGTCGTGCTGCGTGGTATAAAATAGCATAATAGATATTTTTTTATCTCTGATTTTTAAATGAGCATAGCTGAAGAGTGTCCTCAAAGACGTGTGATTAAAGTTGTCTGAAAAGTCGTCTAAAGCAATGGTCTCCAACTGTGGTCCGTTGCGCGAACAAACGTGGTCCGCGAATGATTTGATTTTTTAAAGATAAGCTTATTACAATAAATATCATTTATTTTTTCCCCACAATCAAGATAAAATTTTCAAATTGCTTGTCTAGAATAATATTAACCATAGTTTTGATTAAAAAAAAACAAACTTTGAACTTAGTCTGCTAAACATATGCCTTTAATATATGTAGGTCGCGGAAAATGTATTTTCAAACACAAGTGACCCGACACTAAAAAGATTTACTTACTATACTTTCTTCTTGTCACTTTCAGATTACACTTTCTTCTTGAAGAACTTAGACTGCTTATTGCCCATATCGCATGGGTGTGACGACAACACGTCCACTGGGTGTAGCTCTTATGTTATTTTCTGAAAATTCAGCCTTTAAGTTGGCAACCGGACACCTGGGTATTTTTTTACTTTAAATTTCAATAACTTTTGAATCATTACTTGTATTGACCTGAAATTTTCTGTAGCCTCCCAACTTTTAATTTGCAATTTTTTGTTGCATAAATTGTAATTTCTAAGTAGTAGTAGTAGGTATTTTATTTTGATTTACTTTAAAATTTACCACGTAAGTTGGCAACCAGCATACCCGGGTATTCGATACATTTTGTATGGAGAATGAAGTTTCTCTTCTTCTTTTTTTGTATTGTTATTGCAGTCTTTCCGTGAGTTACGTGGTACTCGAATTATGCGTATTTTTACTTTTTCAAGTTGTATTTCTACATCTTGGATTTGGGTCTTTTCTATAATTTGTGAATCATTATCGTTCTTTGTTGTAGAGCTTGGTTCAATGTGTTGGTAATTATGTTCATAAATCTCTTGTGCTTTTTGGTTCGTACTTATTCAATTATCATCATCAAGAAATACATTTTCATTTGTTTCAGTCTCATATTTTACTATTTTGGCTATACATCTACGATTCCTACGGATATGGCCACCTAAATTGAAAAACCAGAAAAGACGCTGATGTTGCCGCTTGATAAGTGCATTCTTTAATGTTCAGCAAAAAAATAGATAAATAATAGTTTTTCCGATCCTTACTGTGGAAGATACAAATACTCTAGTTATAGCCCGTTGTATTTTATGAAAATTGGATCGAAAATCCCCCCTCCCCCTAACAAACCTACTCCTTTTTCTGCCAAACCATTGCTTTGGGGATACTGAGGACTGGGAAACTCAATAAAATGTTATTAAAATTAGCATACGGCTCGCATTCTCGAGAGTTGAGCGGCAGATAGCCACATCTAATTGTTGTTGGATAAACGTTGCAATTAAAATTGTTGTGACTGCGCGTTGTACTCCTCTGGCTCAAGACCGGTGTACGACCATGATGCTAGGAAGGCGGCTAATCAGGAGGAATTATGTAATGAGAGCAATGCGAGTAAGATTGGAATTTGGAGAGCCGTGCAAGGCTTAGCAGATCGACAGATCACTCTCTCTTGATCTAGGCTTAGTAGCGAGCGGACGTGTGTAGCGGTTGTAGGGATTGAGATAGGACAGCGAAATAATAATAAAAAAAATAATAAAAAAAATAAAAAAGGAAGCAGGCGATAAACTAATATATCAGTTGAATGAGAAGGATTAATACTGATAGGAACGGTTAATAATAATATTCAAAACTAAAATTGAATTACCCTTGCAAGAAAATATTTAATTAATTAATCAAGCAATTTGCTTGAAAGGGCGAAAGAGCGTCAAGCGCAAGACAGGCCGGGCGAAACCGGAAAGTAAAGGAAGTTGGAGAAGACGGACGTCAGTGTTGTGGTTGATCGATCGTAGTAAGGTTGTGGGGAGGTTGAAAGCGAGGAAATAAAGAAAAAAAAACAGATTTGATAAAAGTGAAATAAAGTGTATTGTGAAAGAAAAATGTCCGTCGATCACGACAGCGGTGTCATATTTTATTTGTAATATATTTAAGTTTTAATTGTGATGATTGTGTTCGTGTTATTACCACCATCCGAACACAACAAAAATATCGATCATAAAGCTTACAGACACTGCGCACTTATCCTCTGAGCCAGACATGTCTAACACACGGCCCGGGGGGCACATGCGGCCCGCGAAGGTTTTCAATAAGGCCCGCGAAGAACTTTGGCAGTTATTTAAATGAAGCAGAAATAGATTGGAACAAAACGGGAGTATTAATGTTTATCCACTGAGGAAGAAGGTTTCAACATTCAGATTTAATAGTTCGATTATCGAAGAGTGAAGTAAGTTACACTTAATTACTTGTTTGGGAAGGTATTCGCGAAGATGGCATGTAGCAAGTGTTTTAGTAGTTGTTTCCTGAGAGCACTCTAAAGTCGTACTATCAATATGTTCACCCATTTTCCGACATTGAGTTCGGAATGTTCAAAAATCATGTATTGGAATGCCGTTTTCTTGACTTCATTGATGATGGTACTTGTACGATTGTGCGAATTTTATTTCTTTCAGTGGTGGAACAAGTGATGTGACGTGCCAAAGCGTTCTGCTTTCTGCAAGTGAATTTTTCAGAGTGCTCTTACAAACTAAAATTCGCTCATATTTATAATATTCGCACTGAGGTGTCGAACTCGATTGAGCGTTTCGTCGCACAAGTCAGGGATGTCAAACCCAAGATCACCACGTACTCGTTAGATGCAAAAATCAAGTCGATATATTTAACACTAGAACCGCCGATGGGATTTTTTTGTCCCATCGCACTCGAAAAAGGGGTGTTATTCCGCTTGCCGTCGTGACAAACCATTGAAATTTTCTGACTTTTATTTATTTTAAACGATTTTTCGAATGCGCTAATAAAAATAATTGTATCCCATATGGTTCTTTAAAAAAATCATTTTTATCCTAGAACCGCCATATGGGACATTTTTTTCCCATAAGCAAATTTAATTGTGATGGCTGGCATCCCTGCTGTCAACGAGTGAGGGGTGTGCTTCTGCAAGTCTGGCAGCACTGGCGTGTACGCATTTTGTGACAAGGCATGTCAATACGAATAGAACAATAAAAGTGCGCGAAAATATTCAACTACATACGTGCTTTTATTCTTGCTTACTACGTGCTTATTTTCGCTATATTTAATAGGCTAGTCTATATAAGCACTCTACCGTACACTCTACCGCAATTTTATTAATAGCACTGGTTCGTCTGAGTGTCCCTATCCTCCCTGAGTTCGATTGCCGGTTTTCTTGGTCGTTGTGTATGCTCTCCCAACACCCGCTCAACCAGTTTGCCTGGTGCACTTAGGACATTGCAAGTGTTTGCAAGGTGCAATATTTATTTGTGCGCCATCTCAATATGACGCGCCAGCCTGGTTTACGACCCGGAGAGATTGTCGCTGCTCTGAACAACATTTCCAGTGATCAATCAGAAGGGGATCCTCTGTCGGATACCTCGGATTGCGATTTTTTTTATCCATTGGTATGCTTATCTAGTGAATCTTCCGACAACGAGCATGAAGATTGTGTTCCAGAACAAGTACAGCACTCAGTTGAAGGCAAGTATCATACAAAAGTAGTTTGGCTGGCAAACCACTTTTATACACTTTTTCACACATATGCTATAAACAAAAAATATTTTATTTTATGTTTATTTCAGATAAAGAATCTACATGCCAAGGCCCTGGAAGAAAGCATACCTACGTCGCAGACATCGGCACTGGGCCTTCAAAAGAAACTTGTCGGGCCAGTAGCACTCGTCAAGCTACAGATTCTAACGCTGGAAGAACTCCACGTGTAGTCCCTGCAAAATCTAAAAAAGACCAAGTTGACATACAGTCTAAAGTAGCAGCTAAAACGAACCGCACACTGGAAGGTTCTTTAGGTAAACTTGCTGTTGGATCGGTCGTAGAGGCACCTGACGGCACACAGTGGAAAGTAGTGGAAGTTAACAATGCTAATGGAGGTATAGTTGCTGAAGTAAACGTTATAAGAGACGTACCCGGTCCATCTGCTTATGCTAAACGATATGTAGTCGCTGGTGCAGTCTCGAGTTCATGGCGTCTTATCATTGATAATGGTATTCTAAATCAAATTCGAAAGTGCACTGAAATTGAAGCTAGAAGAGTATTGCAAACTAAAAACTGGACTTTGTCTTTTGCTGAGCTGGAAGCATTTCTAGCTATTTTGTACATTCGCGGAGCTACTGAGTCCAAAGGCATGGAGATTGATCTTATGTGGTCTGAAAAATACGGACTTCCATTCTGCAAGAATGTTATGTCGCGTAATAGGTTTCGCGAAATTATGAAGTTCCTGAGATTTGACGAAAAATCGACACGATCGCAACGATTGCAAACCGACAAATTTGCCCTAATTTCAGATGTGTTTTCAAGATTTGTTTCAAACTGTCAAACCAATTACGTACCGGGTCCTCACATTTCTGTCGATGAACAATTGTTTCCATCCAAGACAAGATGCCCATTTACGCAGTTTATGGCATCGAAGCCGGATAAGTACGGGCAAAAGTATTGGATGGCTGTTGACGTAGATTCTAAATATGTAGTCAATATAATTCCTTATCTCGGAAAAAATTATGAACGTCCTGCGGAGGAGAGACTCGGAGATTTTGTAGTCAAAAAGTTAGTAGATCCGTACCTAAACAGAGGAAGGAACGTAACATGTGATAATTTTTTCACCTCCTTAGAATTAGCAAAGTTTTTGAAATCAAAAAAAAAAACTAGCTTAGTTGGCACAATCAACAAGGCTAGAAGGGAAGTGCCGATATGCGTAAAGAAAGTCAAAGAGAAACTTTACTTTACCAAAGCGTTCAAAAGCGATGACACAACTCTTACAGTCTATCAAGGAAAAACTAAAAAAAATGTCGTATTACTGAGCTCAATGCATCGTGATATCAGAACTGGAAACGATAAAAAATCAAAACCTGAAACTGTGGCATTTTACAACTCGACCAAGTACGGAGTTGATGTAGTTGACCAAATGTGTAGAAAATACTCCTTGAAAAGTGCTAGTAGAAGATGGTCTGTTCATTCATTTTTTAATATTCTGGATTTGGCGGGAATCAATGCTTGGGTCTTGTACAAAGAACTTACAAAAGAAAATATATCAAGACGTGATTTTCTTTTCAAGCTAGGCGAAGAACTTGCTGAAGAGTACGTTGAAAATAAGAGCGCCAACGCTAACTTGCCTATGACAAATGCTGGAGGTTCTCGTCGGCGCTATAAGGTTCAAACGTCTTGTCACGAGGGCAAAAGTGCTAACGAATGCTTCACATGCAACAGACCAGTATGTAAAAAATGTACTAAAAGAATTTCGTACGTATGCGTTTCATGTGAGCCAGGTTCTGATGAAGCAATGTAATATTTTGTCCTGATGCCAAGAAACCTAAAGATGTGTTATAGATGCTTGAAATTATTAATCTAGGTGTTCCTTTTGCTTTTGAAAAAAAAGCCTTGCCCTCTTCTTTTGGCCATTTAGGGCTGTATTGATATCGAATTTTTGTAATGGTTCTAGAGGGGGTCACAGACGCCCACGTAGACCAAAAGAACTAAGAACAAAATATTTGTTTCATTACCCTTAAAACTATACTTATAACTTGATTGTTTAAATAATTTATAGTTATCAGCCAGAGCATTTATCACTTAAAGCCCCATACTGTTATATTAATGCAAAGAAAAATCCATGGTATGCGATGTGGTATAGATATGATCGCGATTCGTTTTTTTTATTATTGATTGAGTTCTTTATAAAGATTTATTGTTCTAAATTATGAAGTTAATTAATTATTTTGCCACAAGAAACCCTTAGGCAATAATAAACATGTCTAAATATGTACACATAACGAATGGGACAAAATTGTCCCATATGGCGGTTTTAGTAAGGTTGAAAAGTCCGGCGGTTCTAGTACACACATATCTAGCCTATGTTTGCCGATGTAGTGATAAATTTTGATTGATCGTTATTAGTCATTACCGTTGTCAAATTGCAGCATTTGTACTTCGTGTGTCATTGTGTGAAGGCAAAATACGAGGTTTAAAGAACTGTCCAGGTAGCCTGAAAGTTGGCTGATATCTATACGCCATCGCGCTTGTCGAGATAGCACTGTTTATTTGCATCGCTCCGCTAATTCAGTTATTTATCCCGGTAAACCACGTACTATTCACTGTTTGTGTTTGACCTACTATTTGCTTAACAATTACTGATTATTCACAATAAGTTATATAAGTGATCCCGCTCACCTTCAAACATGATCTGATATGAGATATGAGGTGCTGTTTTTGCCGAGTGTTAGTATGGCGCCTAACTGCTCGTCCTGCGCGCTGCATCTTAATCTCCGGGAGGCAAACGTTATCTGTTGCTGTTATTGCGAAGCTGCATTCCATTTTAGATGTGTTATAGTGCGCGAGGAATTGCTACGGGAAATCATGACACACATTGAATTGCATTGGAGCTGCCCTGGCTGCTGCAATGTCAAAATCAACCCCCGCACTAAACCGCAAAAGCAAATCGGAATGCAAGTTGGTTTCCAAGCCGCTCTCACTGCAGCAGTCGAAACCATGAAAGCGGCAGTTGTGGAACCGCTCATCAAACAAATGCGGGCAGGTTTCACGATGCTCCAATCCTCCAACACACTGTGTAGTAGCCGACCGCAATCCCTACGCGGTAAATAATTACTTATACGTAAGCTATTTGCCGACGTCACTGCACCAACGAAGGCCGGTTCAAGTAACGCGCGTACAAAGAGTATTTTTGATGGTAACATCAACTAAAACACAAATGCTCCGATGCTTCCGAACGCACTTATTTGCACAAACACATCACCCTCTTCTCAATAGCAATACCGGAAAGACCAAAAATTGCCAGAGTGTTGCGAAAGCAACTTCGTCGGCTCCTCGACGATAGCGAAAATGAAAAGTAATGACCGTTTTCACCAACGTACAATTTGCTTTATTACACCGGCTCGACCGAACGCAATTAGTCACTTGTAGTTTTAAAAACGCGGTCTTTGTCGTTCGCTGATATTTGAAAGAGGCCGATTATCCTGCGCACGGTCTATTTAAGCCCTTTCTTCCCGCGATGGCCGTTGCGCCATCGCGTTACGCAGCGAACGTTGCCCTTTTCCCCATATCCGAATTTTCGAACATCGAGTTTGACAACCGAGATGTTTACAGCTATCTCCTATCTCCTGTCATTATTTGTTTGTTTTGGTTTGCGTGTGCCATAAAAGAGGCACGCGGTTTGTCGGTACAGTTACATGTAACACAGAGTGTGGATCCATTTATCAAGGACGTTAAGCTGGAGCGCGTTCTAGAAGTGGTAAAACGCTGCCTTAAAACTGATGACGCTATTGTTTATTTGTTTATATGTTTATTTATTAATTAATTATTAACTGCATCGATCATATGATCCAATCACCTATCTCGGCCAACAGAACACTTGAAAACAATCAGTCGCATTTGTTCAAAAGTGAAGTGGTATTGTGGTGCAGTTGACATTGTGGAAAAATTGAGACAGTGACGTCTTTCTAGTGCCAGTGCTGAGAGAGCCGACGATATGTTGGACTCTCCTCCTGCCGCGAGGACTCATTCCCCTCCCGGCACGAGTTCCCGGGCTAGGACATACCGGGAATGTTTCAACGGCGAGGAACTAGAGCTAATGTATCTGGTTCTGACTACTGAAGAAGGAAAGCCGCTACCAGACCCGTTCATCGCAGGCAAAATTCTACAACAACATGTTTGACGACCGGTAGAAGGTAACCTAATCAATAATAATTCTAAGTACCTTTTGAAAACCCGATCATTGTCCCACTATAAAAAAATTACAAACAAAACTCATTAATGGAACACCTTGCACCATCACACCCCACACAACTCATAACACTGTCCAATGCGTGTTTTTTTCTTCTATGTTTCAATGTTGCCGGATTTTATATTTCAATGTTGCCGGTCTGTCATCTAACTATGCTATGTTTCGTGAGACAGTAGAAAAAGTTCAACCTTTGTTGGTCTTGATCTCCGAAACTCACGTGACCGAGGAGGAAGCATTTGAGCAATATTATATAAAAGGATATCATTCTGTCACCAACCACGAAGCGAATCGGACGTTCTCGATACGCGCTCTAAATGGATGATTACGGCCAAAGTCAAGCCACTGACCCCCACCATACACACCACAAAGATTTACGTACGCTTAGTTGAACGTGAAGCGATCTGTGCTTGCTGTGCGTAATAAGTGTACAGTGCGTAGTGTACTGTGTTAAGTGTGTGTAGTGTATATGATTTTCCGTGTGTTACCTGTTTGAGAGTGCATCTTTAGTGCTCGCATTTAGTGCGTTCGCATCTCGCGCGCTCGCATCTTGAAGAGCGCGCTCTCCTCTTATTTAGCCTGTGTTTGGTAAGTGATCATCTCTTATCTTACTATCCTTGTCCTCCACGTAGTTGAATTGTTGGCTCGGGCGCTCCCATGTAGGCGGAGCCCATGCATCAGCGAAGAAAAAGGTTTCTAATGAACCTTTAGCCTCAACATCGCGAGATGCTTCCTCCAAAGAGGAAGTAAACCCAAGGGCAAAAGCGTACCACGCTTCTTTTAACGGAGCACTCAATGTGTTCTTCATGCCCCGTAACAAGCCGCTTGATGTTAGATCGATCACAGCATCGATTTACAAGAAATTCCCGGGTGTTTTGGACGTCCAAAAATGTTGCGTGTCACCGCAAAAGACCGGGTGCAGGCCAATGCTATCGTGGCTGATCCGGACTATGCGGAGGATTACCGGGTGTTGGAAACTCGTGAGTGCCCAACAGTCTGTCAGGTGACAACGCTAGAGAAGAGAGTGAGAGGGAGGATAAAAACGATAAATTAGGAGATAAGGAGAAGGGTTGGTCCGCTCCTAACCAGTTAGTTGAAATTCGACAATCGGTACAAGTGGACTAATTTTTTGATTTAACCTCATACCACAGTAAATAAAGTGTTTTCTCTAAAAAATCCACCGCGTTTTTCAACATTTCAAAAAATTAACATTCGCGCGAAAAAGCCAATAAAGTTGATCGAAAACTCGTTTCGCAGAGCAGAAAGCACAGTAAGTCGCGCGCGCAAGTGATATATAGTGGACGGGAAAATAAACCAACGTAAAATGCGTCGTACGCTTCGGGTGGAGCAAAACCTACCAGCGAGTCCGGAAACGCCGCAGGAAAGCGGTAACGTCTCTGGCGGGCCCAGGTACGATCCATCCTCCCCGGGAACATCGAGCACTGTAACGACGGAAGGAAGCACCCCGAGGAGCGATGCCACCACAACGAACGTTGCGGTACTTTGCAAAGAGGGGCAGAGTAAGGGGATAAGTTCACCGTTCCACGCATTAAACCACGGTGCGAACCAGGGCCGCGATGACATTCGCGAATCGCGAAGACGACGATTGCAGGAGATTGAGCACGAGATGCAGATGCTACGGGATGCAGAAGACGAAAATGGCTCGGCGGCCATCGCTGAGCATCCCAACCACGGCGGCACTGGGGGGACACATTATCCGGAGTTTGCTGGGTGGGTGAAGAGTTTCGAGGAATCCTTGCGTCGAATATACCCGGCGGGAAAAGCCCTTACGCAAGGCCAAATTCCAGGGGGCAACGACCTCGGGCAACGCGCCGCTGCTGAGCAAGCCCAACTCCCTCAACCGAGCCCCGCGATTGCGTCGACCTACGCTACACTACCGTCACAAAGGATGCATCCTCACGCAACACAAACTCTTCCTCACGCGACACATTCTCACTCAGCGCACACTATACAGACACACCCGACGTACACTTCGCATACACATTCGGCTCACACGATACTACCACAACACGAATATGTGCAACCACATTTCAACACCAGCACACTGAGTCAGAGCCAGATAGCTGCTCGTCAACCGGTGCCCCGGGACCTTCCGATCTTTTCCGGGGAACCAGAAGCGTGGTCGTTTTTCATAGCCACGTATAACCGCACTAACACTGCATGTGGTTACACCGATGACGAAAACATTGGCCGTCTACAATATGCGTTGAGAGGAGCGGCGTTCGAAGCGGTAGGCCACCTTTTGTCCTTCCCGGACGGGTTGAATGAGGTGATGGCGACTCTAAAGGCGCGTTTCGGCAGACCAGATCTGATTGTGGAGTCCATGACCGAGAAGATCAGAAAAATGGCACCACCGAAGATTGAAAGGCTGTCAACGGTCGTAGAGTTTGGATATGCGGTGAAGCGGTTGGTAGGAACGATGACGGCCTCCGGGTTACGAGGGTACATGTACGACGTGGCGTTACTCAAGGAGTTAGTCAGGAAACTACCCCCCGTCCTATGCATCGACTGGGCGAGAACGAGGAGTAAACTTTCGGAAGTGACGCTTTTGGAGTTTGGAAAATGGGTTGGTGACTTAGCAGAAGATCTCTGTGGTGTTGTCGACGTGATGTCCATCATGGACAATAGCGACTCAACTCATCAACAACCAGAACCCCCAACTCATCACAGCCGCACCCAGCCTCAGCGGTTTCAACCCCATCGTGCCCCGCCAGCGCAACTCGATCGACGGCCACCGATCCGTACTGGGCGGGTTCATCTAGCCTACTGCAACGCAACGGTATTGCAGGATGAGAATCTTGGTGATCCATCTTCATCGCAAAATACACCAGAATTGCTGACTGTCTGTCCCTTGTGCGGCAGGGATTGTCCCACTCTGGTCCAGTGTGAGCAGTTCCAAAGGACAACGGTTGCCGCCAGAAGATCGTTTGTAGGTGAACGCAGGATATGCCGGAAATGCCTCGGATACCATAGAGGTGGATGCAGCGTAAGAGCACCGTGCGCGGTGAACGGATGCAACAGACAACACCATGAGCTGCTCCACGTAAATGACCAGACACCAGCCAGCCCTCACCAGCGCGATCATCTAAATGGCTCAGGTAAGGTCGTGTACACTGGTGTCGCTAACGTTCTTACCCATTCAGGACCGAAAGACTCTTCGCTTTTAAAATACGTACCCGTTACGCTGCACGGGCCCAGGGGGCGAATAGATACGTTCGCCTTTTTAGATGACGGCTCTACTTCCACGTTTATGGAGCACGGACTAGCACAGGAGCTTGGAGTTACAGGGACACCGTACCCGTTGTGTCTACAATGGACGGGAGACGTGACAAGAGAAGAACAAGACTCCGTAAGGCTATCGGTGCGCATATCGGGTAGAAACATGTCGCATGCGATATACAAACTATCAGAAGTACACACGGTCAAAGAGCTTGCCCTTCCGGAACAATCTGTAAACGTAGCACAACTGACTGCACGCTATACTCATCTGAGAGATCTCCAGTTCGAATCCTACGCTTCCGCCGTGCCTCGCATCCTCATAGGCATAGACAACTGCAACATAACGCGAACTCTGAAGACCGTGGATGCAAGCTGCAACGAACCGGTCGCTTCGAAAACCCGCCTTGGATGGGTTGTCTATGGGCCTTGCTCGGTTGCGAGTGCAAAGCCGAGTCCTTCAAACCGGTCCTTCTCGGGCCGCCCGTTTCACGACCTCTCTTGTAACTCCGCGTCCGACAAAGCAGTGCGGCCGTTGCGGCCTAGGGACGACGAAAGAGCGTTGGCGATATTGGAGCGGGAAACGAACGGACAGCGATACGAAATGGGACCTTTGTGGCGGTACGACAGCGTCAATTTGCCCTACAACAAAAAGGCGTTCAAGCGTGATGGGTTTCTAAAACAGAAGATGGCAAAATATTCGAAGTTAGCAAACGATGTGAATAGAACAAATGTAGCAGAGTTTTTACCTACACTTCACCACAGAACCGAGCGGTCCGAACCGGTGCGGCCGACAGAAATAGGCGATATAGTTGTAGTGGCGTGTAACAATTCCTAGGAATTGTTGGCCTAAGGGAGGAATCGTGGTAGTAAACCCTGATAGGAATGGACAAGTTAGTCAAGCCACCGTCAAAACGGCCCATTAAACGTACGATAGGTCTACGCACGGATGTGCAATTTCCTTAGAGTAATTGGGGTAAAACCGCGTGGTTACGACGCAACAGATCGAACAGTGAGCAGACAGTAAACAAACCAATGCACATACACATACACGCAAAACACCTGACAGATAATAGGAAGTGTAGCCACGGTTGATAGTGTTGCAGGCTAGGATGGCGAAAAAAGAGGTTGCACCATGGTTAAGCGGGATTGACGTTTTTGTGTAACGGGCTATAGAGCTTAAGCGGGTTACACGATCAGCGTTTACGGGCTATAAGCTCAAGCGGGTTACACGTTCAGCGTTTACGGGCTACTAACAAATTCAACCGCCTCAACCGTGGTACACTGGGGGGACAATGTTGGAAACTCGTGAGTGCCCAACAGTCTGTCAGGTGACAACGCTAGAGAAGAGAGTGAGAGGGAGGATAAAAACGGTAAATTAGGAGATAAGGAGAAGGGTTGGTCCGCTCCTAACCAGTTAGTTGAAATTCGACAATCGGTACAAGTGGACTAATTTTTTGATTTAACCTCATACCACAGTAAATAAAGTGTTTTCTCTAAAAAATCCACCGCGTTTTTCAACACCGGGTGTATATTCCCGATGGATTGGCGGAAGTCATCGCTGTAGTAGATGACTTTGAATAACCCTTAGAGGATATCCTTTAGTACGGAAAAGGGGCATTCCTTTACCAATCTTCGTTTCGTGTCAAGGTCCTCGAAGAGAAAAAACTGTACGCTTCGAAAATTGTTGACGGAAAGAAGGTTTTCCGTGAGACTTCCTCACTCCGGATCACTTTCGAGGGTACAGTACTGCCGAACACGCTTTACTTCGAGAGTCTGCAAGTACCCATCCGTCGACCCTTTGTTACAAAGACCCCTGCTCTAAATGCAGCCAGATTGGGCATTCCAAGCCCTACTGTAACAACGCTGTTAGGTGCGGTAAGTGGAAAGGAACGCATTCTACGACCAAATGCTAGGCTGACACCCAAAGAGCGTCCATTGCAAACAGGAATGGCACGAGGTGTCTTCTTGCTCAGTGTACCGCAAAAAGCAGGCCGATCATAAAAAAAAGCCATCTTTTGTAATTCCAAGAGGTCATTCGCCGATGTTTTGAAGATAACCTCAGAAGTGAATCCGTTCGATACACTCTCACTTCTTGAGGGCAATGAACCGTTGCCCAATCTGGCCCTCTAACAAGAGTGAAAAGATCTATTACACCGAGGGTGTCAATCAAAGGGATCCAGAAAAAACAAAATTGTTCCCCCTAAAAAGGCATTTGGACGTCACGTTGATGGGACCCAACGCCAATCCCAGGATCCCATTCCCCCACGTGATAATCGTACTCGTCCACCTTCCCGCAACCCTCCCAATCTTAGCAATCTGGCTTTCCCCAATAAACCCAGATCCTTCTCCAGGCAATCCCTCCCAGACTCCCTTTCACTCTCGGAACCCCTTTCCGGGCTGATCCCTTTGGCATTTCCTTTCCTAAGAGGAATGGTCAGGCAATGGTTATCAAAGAGGCCATGTGTGTGTGTATGATGGTCCGCTTGGATGATGAATGCCTCCAATAACTACTACACTACAATGGAACTTCAGAAGCTTTTTTTGGGAAAAATTGATTCTTTTAAAGTATTACTAGGGCAACATAATAGTAATGCGTTTGCCCCAAGCGAAACTTGGCTCTCACCCGATAAAAATATTACCTTCCCGGGATATAATATTATTTGTCAAGATCGACATGATCCATCTAGTGATAGGCGAGGTGGGGGAGTGTTAATTGGTATTCGAAGTAGTCACAGCTTCAACAGAATACCCCTCCCCACACCCGAGGGAATCAAATACGTCGCTAACCAGGCAACGCTAGAGGATTTTGACGTTTCTATTGCTTCAATTTATATTCCACCGGGAGCCAATCTGGAACCAAATAAGATTAACAAGGTTCTTGAAACCCTAGTAACGGTACTACCAAAACCGTTTTTCATCCTGGGCGACTTTAATGCCCATGGATCAGATTGGGGTTGCACGTATGACGATAATCGTGCACCAATCGTTAGGTATATCCAGAGTGACCAGAAATACCGATTTATCTGTATTCCTACCGATTTTTGATATGCCTACCGATTCACAGATGAGCCTCCTAAAACTACCAATTTTTCATTTATCCTACCGAAAATCACAGATTTTTTCGTAATTGTGTAGGATTGCGCCCTACACTAGATAGTTAAAACTCGCGACTCGAGTTTTCTATGGGAGCAAAAATCAGCACAGATACCATATTCACCGGAGAGCGCTAACAAGTGTCAAGCAAGAGCTACCCGCCAAGGACTCTATGCAAGATTTGCTAGCAAGGTGATATGAAGATGTAGAAATAAATTCTAGCTCCAAAATCTGTGCTGTTAACTGAATTCTGAATGTATTTCTTGGGGTACTCAATACAAATTGCTGTGTTCCGTTAGCGATGTTTACATTTTTGGGTTTGTACGCTGGCTTAATTTCCCCTCTTTCCGTGGACATACAAATGTTTCCTAATTATTAGTCAAGACACCACCCTTTGACCCCATAACTTGCATAACTAACTACGGAGATGGCGCTATTGTGAAAAGGGGAGTAGTTGTGTCATTACCTCGAGATGGCGCTGCTATTGATTTTATGGCTTGACTATGGTGTAAATCAAATTGCCTATAGTTTGGCGCATTTCAATCCTAAACAGTTATACTGACCAAAAAGTCATATCACCATTTCCCAAATCACTTAATGTATTAAACTCTATATGGAAATCACTAGCAACCAGAACCAGAACTTCAACAGAGACAACTAAGGCCCGTGTCTGCACTTCATGAACTCGAACGCTCTGTTAAAATTTTATATGCAATTTGACAGATAATGTAACTCGGCGCTCTAGCAGCAATAGAACACGACATCGAACATGAAAAATGTATAGGACTTCCCAAGCGCCACAGATTAAGCTTAAACGACTGGAAAATTGAATATCCATGGAAAAAAAATGAAAGCTCCATAGGTTCATTGGTTTGATCAATAGATGGCGTATTACAACTCATCATTATATTGCTATCCTTTTCTTGCAATGTGTTTCGACAAGTTTCATCTTATCATGACCTATATAGCCTTCTAACTTTCTGAGCAAAAATCTATATGAATGGTCGTGTGGTCAGATACGTGGGTATTGATGATTATTTGGTATTTTCATGTATTTCGGATGCCAGACGAGCGACGCACAACTACCTGCTTTGCTGGTCGAAGTTCAAGAGAGTTGTTTTATTATTATTCCTTTTTCGTTTGACATCTCAACAAGGTGCATACATGTTTCAAGGTAGCTAGTCATTCCTTCCCAACACTCCTCCTGAATGACTAACGAATTCAAGACAAAACAAAAAACGTTATACGGACTCGTAATAAATTCGCTTCACAAACTTGTCAAACTGTGATGAAGGTAAGGGCTTCGTTAAAGCATCAGCTACCATTTCGTTCGATGGACAGTAGATCACTCTAACAGCCTTCTGGTCACTCAGCTCACGGATAAAGTTTCTTTTTGTGTCAATGTGTTTGACACGACCACTCGATCGTTCCGCCGTTGCGAAACTGATACACCCTTGGTTGTCCTCGTTCAAAGTAGTTGGTGCAGTTTGTGGTTCGCCAAAACCCGCCAATAGTCGTCTCAACCATACTGCTTCCTGACAAGCCAGGGTAAGCGCATTATATTCTGCTTCAAGGGAAGATAATGCAACACTAGCCTGGACTTTACTAGCCCAGCATACTGGCCCTCCTCCGTAGAAGAACACAAAACCGCTTGTAGACTTCCGGGTCTGCTTATCACCTGCCCAGTCTGCATCGGAATAGCCTTCAAGTATCCATCCGTTTCGAGGACCATAAAACAACTTGTAGTCCTTGGTGCCTTTCAAGTAACGTATTACTCTCTTAGCGGCAGCCCAATCGCTCTCATTAGGGTTTTCCACCTTTCTTCCTAATAAGCCAACGCTTAATGAGATATCGGGTCTTGCGTTTACGGACAGGTACATTAGTGCACCTATCAGGCTACGGTAACGAGTTTTCTCTGTAAGAGACTTGCTGCATTCGTTCAATAGCGTGTACCCAGTGTCCATGGGTGTCTTCGCTGGGTATGCCTCCTCCATTCCAAACTTCACTATCAACTGTTCTATGTAAGAAGTGAGTCCCATTGCGTAACCATTATCCTTCTTTTCCACCTTGTACCCAAGGAAGTATTTCACTGCACCAAGAGAAGTAATGTCGAACTCTTCTTTAAGACTCTGAAAAATCCGATCGATTTCTGCCTCTGATACGCTACCGATGAGCAAATCATCTACGTACACCAGTAGATATACCGCAATGCCACCATTGCTTCCTATGTACAAGCAAGCATCTGATTCGCACTGCATAAAGCCAAGCTTCAACAAGATTGCATGTAATGCTTTGTTCCAGCTTCTTGCCGACTGCTTTAAACCATATATGCTTTTACGCAGCTTGCAAACTAATCCTTCCTGACCATGAGCTATGAATCCAGGTGGTTGTCTCATGTACAAATCTTCTTCAATCAGGCCGTTCAGATACGCTGTTTTCACATCAAATTGCTTCAAAATTAGACTTTTCTGAGCTGCAACAGCTATCATGATTCGAAGGGTAGTTTGACGAGTTACAGGAGCGAACACATCAGTAAAATCATCTCCATATTTTTGCGAATAACCCTGCGCCACAATGCGAGCCTTATGTCTTATAACATTTCCATTCTCATCTCGTTTGAGTTTAAAAACCCACTTGGCTCCAATTGTTTTTCTGTTTTCTGGCAGGTTCACGAGCTCCCATGTTTGATTTACATAATGTGCTTCCATCTCCTCTTGCATTGCGTTCTTCCATTCAGGAACACATATTGCTTCGCGATAATCATTGGGTTCTTCATCATGCATAACCCTTCCTACAATGAAGTTTTCCAAATGAGATGGCAATTTACCTCGTGTGCAACGATATGTTCTTCCCGTACGATCTACAGTCGGGGTATCTTCTTGTTTATCTTCATAAACAGATTCAGCCTCCTCGAGCTCGCCATTCGTTTCTTCCTCGCTATCTAGCTCCACGATGGCTTCTTCTTCATATATTGTGGGTTGCAAACCATTTACTTGCCCATGCTCCTCCTGTCGCCCTGACCCAACACTTTGTTCGAGAAATTGTGCATCTCGACTGATAGTTACTCGGTCAGTGGTAATGTCAACAAAACGGTACCCTTTGTGGTTATCGGAGTACCCAAGAAAAACCATTTTCTTTCCTTTTGGTTCGATCTTCTTTCTCTTCTCTTCTGGAATGTGCACATACGCTTCACATCCAAACACTCGAAGCTTTGATAAGTTCGGTTTGTACCCGGTCCATAACTCGTAGGGTGTACGATCAATTGATCTCGACGGAAGGCGTTTTTGCAAATAAGCTGCAGTTAAAACTGCTTCACCCCAATAGCGTTTCGGCAGTCCAGCATCTAAAATCATGCAATTTGCCATTTCTTGCAGAGATCTGTTTTTGCGCTCAGCAATTCCATTCGATTGTGGTGAGTACGGCGTAGAAAACTGTGCTTTTATGCCTTCATTCTTATAAAACTCTTGTAATATATTTCCCGTAAACTCACCTCCGCCGTCAGATCGAATGATGCAGGGCTTCCGTCCAAAAACATTCTCACACGAGCGGACATACTCTTTGATCTTGCCAGTTGTTTCGTCTTTCGATCGCAACAGGTACACTACGCAAAACCGACTGTAATCATCCGTCATCGCCATGAAATATTTACAACCGCTAGGAGTAGGGTTCTCCATCGGCCCACAAAGATCAGTGTGTACAAGGTCAAGTGGTTTCCTCGACTTTCGTTCAGTCACCATCGGAAAAGGCAATCGGGATAATTTCCTTTTTAGGCAACACTCGCACACCTCTCTTTCTCCACAGTCTTGGATGTTCACACCATCGACTAATCCCATTGTTTGCAATATTTCAACGACATCCATCGCTCGGTGTCCTAATCTGCGATGCCAAGTGTGTTGACACTTATCGGTATGATTTGCGGTAGCTACCTTGCACTGCTCAGCCATTTTCAATTTGTACAAATTGCCTTGTATTTCACCAACAGCGACGACATTGCCCTTGTCGGAAGCAATCTTACATGCATTCCCTTCAAATACAACATTGAAACCTTTCATGACTAATCTTCTGACTGAAATCAAACCACCTTCTAAGCCAGGAATATACAGTACATTGTCGATTTTTATCGCGACCCGCTTTCCTGCGTCATTCAGACCGAAAATCACTCCGCTACCTCGGCCTGTCGATTTTGTTTTCTTTCCATCGGCTAACATCACATCAGTGGAAATATCACTTTTAAATTCAGTAAAGAAATCATGGACATTCGTCATGTGACAAGTACAGCCACTATCCACAGTCCAAGCTCCAGGAATTACTTCACCTGTCATGAAACAAACCGTATCGCATACGTTAGCATGAGCGTCATCGGGGATTTGCCTAGCATCTGTTTGTCTCGCTTGCTGTGCAGAACTTGCGTTCTTCTTCTTCGACTCTAGAAACTTTCGGCAGTTTCTGCGGAAATGACCCGACTGGTTGCAAAAGAAGTACTTCATCTTTTCAGTTTTATTCTTTACTTCTGCTTTCAACGCCTTTACTGCGTTATTGCCAACTCCATCCTGATTTTGTCGTTTCAAGCTTTCATCCCGCAAACGGCCCAAAACTATATCCATAGTTAAATCCTCCTGTGGCCGATTTTCCAACGACGTAACAAAACTGCTGTACGATGGTGGCAAAGATCGTAACAACATTATTATTCGCAGCAGTTCACTGATCTCGACACCGCTATTGTCTAATCGCTCATACAAATCCTCTACATGCTCAATGTGTTGCTCCATATCACCATCTTCAGCCTTTTCATGATAGGCACCTAGGTTCTCCCACATTTCGAAAGCAGTCTCAGCCTTTTTGATAAAACGCAACTGATTATCCTCCACGAGCATAGCGATCGTATTTCGAGCCTTTCGATCCATCTTTATCCAAGATACGAACTCTGCACTTTCTTGAACCAGACATTCTTTTTCGATAACGTCCCATACTTCTTCTCGTTCTAACAGCGTTTGCATCCGAAATTTCCATGCCACATAATTTGTAGCATTCAGCTTTGTAAAGCAAGCTTTCAAGCCTTCGGCAGCCATCTTGTAGCGTTTCACGATCACGGAACAACGCACAATGCCAGCGACACACCGGGAACAACTTCACAGCTAAATACACGCCTTTTACCTTGGTGAATTCCTTGTGAAAATTAAAGCATCTATCGGATTACTGGGATACCTGGGATACGGTGGGATGTACTGGGCCCATAACCTGATGATTATTTGGTATTTTCATGTATTTCGGATGCCAGACGAGAAGCGACGCACAACTACCTGCTTTGCTGGTCGAAGTTCAAGAGAGTTGTTTTATTATTATTCCTTTTTCTTTTGACATCTCAACAAGGTGCATACATGTTTCAAGGTAGCTAGTCATTCCTTCCCAACAGGTATCAACAGATTAGTGAGATTAGAGTAATGCAGAGCAAGTGAGATTAGAGTAATGGTCGTTGGACCATTACTCTAATCTCACTTGCTTTTTAGTGCTGGTGATTTCCGTTGGAGTTTAGTATTTAAACAATCGTATCGCCGTTCTAGTTCTAGCGATGCATAACTTCAATGCGAAACCATACAACAGTACAGAGGAAATGACAAAGCTCTCCTCCAAGCGATGAAGGCTCAACTGGTTGGGGTATCCCACGAACAGATAGCGCCATCAGCTTTTTTGCTATTTTTAGAATGCATGAGTCGTTTGCCGTCTGCTAAACGAAGTCTTTCTATAGTCCGTTTAGGTAGAGAGCTTGAGTCGTTTAGAAGGCGTTTAGTGGTCGTTTAGTAGATTTGTGGCACTTGGGTTCACATGTTCGATTTGTGGGTTATCACATCGAACATGTAAAACCCCATATATTTTTCATGTTCGATATCGCGTTCGATTGCTGCTAGAGCGTCCCAATCATTTGTTGGGTTCAATTCCCTAGTACAATTTTCCGACCAACACTTCAGAAAGGCCTCATGTGACCGCCCGCTGCGCAAATTCGAGCAGTTTTCTGCGTAGTTTTTTGCGCCCTTTTGTGTCAAAAAATACGCAAAAAAATACGCTAGACTTCAGCCAAAACTACGATAGCCAGCGTATTTATTGCAGTTTTTAGGTGCGGAACGAGCGCCATCTGTTGAAGGAATGGATGAACTATTTCAGACGGTGGAGCAAAAAAACGGCCGAAAAATTCAAAAATATTGGCACCCATTCCTTCCTCCCCCTCTTCCTCTAACTCCCTTCCCCTCCCTGCCTTGCCTTATACTTGCGCTTCAGCCCGTGCCTTTCGCCGTCAGCTGATTGTGTGTATGCGTTGGTGTATATGTACATTGCGGTTGTGTATTGTAATTGGTGGGTGTTAGCATTTATTTATTCGTGTGTGACCTTGACGATGCGGGAGAAGCTGGTTCATTTTGGGATTTAAAGTGTTATCGGTGTATTGATGGTTTATTTTATTTTGTGCCGCTGCTGATGAGGCCATTTAATGCCCGTGCCAATCGAGGGTGAAGAAGCGAATTTCAAACAAGCGTACGAGAACGTCTAACACTGATCTAATATTTTTTTTTAAAATCTGAACATGTTTGATGCTTCAACGACCTTCTAAACATCATGTAGCACGGTGTATAGTGGCAATAAATTTTTTTTTTCAATGTGCCGGAATTTGTCTCGAGTTTTCTGGCCACGACACACACACACGGACACACACAGCGCGGGGAAAGTGATCGTCCACTCTATCATGCCGCGATCCCCCTCCCCTCACGGTGCTTTGGATGAGGATGCGCTACAAGTTAAGCCAGCAATTCTACCGATAAGGTAGCGGAAATCGATCGTGCGTGTACGCGCGTTCGGGGGTGCGTTCTCGCGTACGCGCGTGCATGCGTGCGTGCGCGTGTGTGTGTGTGCGTGCGGGAACCCCAAAACTGTTTGATTCTGATGCGTGCATTGTCACCGGCTGCGTCTACACACTCCATGCATTCTCAGAAAACGCACTGTACGCCGCCCGGTCGATTACCGCTACCTAGGAGACAATACAACCATTTAATTGGCACCACCATCTTTGCGACCGGTTCTGCTGTTCGGGGTATTAAAAAGACAAACGGAGGGAAGGAGGGAAGGAGGGAAGGAGGGAAGGAGGGAAGGAGGGAAGGAGGGAAGAAGGGAAGGAGGGAAGGAGGGAAGGAGGGAAGGAGGGAAGGAGGGAAGGAGGGAAGGAGGAAAGGATGGAAGGAGGGAAGGAGGGAAGGAGGGAAGGAGGAAAGGAGGAAAGGAGGAAATGAGGGAAGGAGGGAAGGAGGGAAGGAGGGAAGGAGGGAAGGAGGGAAGGAGGGAAGGAGGGAAGGAGGGAAGGAGGGAAGGAGGGAAGGAGGGAAGGAGGGAAGGAGGGAAGGAGGGAAGGAGGGAAGGAGGGAAGGAGGGAAGGAGGGATTCCCTCCCTTAGGTAAGGTAAGGAGGGAAGGAGGGAAGGAGGGAAGGAGGGAAGGGAAGGGAGGGAATCCCATTCCAAGGCAGTGCCGGTCGCACGGCGTCATGATACCGACTCAAAACCAACAAGCCACCAGATTCTGGACGGACAGGTGCAGTATCATACGCGCACCGTAATAAACCAAACCAGAATTCTCTTTTGTATGAATTCAATTCAAGTTTTGTTTCCACTTGCGTCCGCTAGCGGAATTGGAAAGAAATGTGTAACATATCACATGCACGTTTGCTTCGATCGTTTGTCTTTTTAATACCCCGAACAGCAGAACCGGTCGCAAAGATGGTGGTGCCAATTAAATGGTTGTATTGTCTCCTAGGAAGCGGTAATCGACCGGGCGGCGTACAGTGCGTTTTCTGAGAATGCATGGAGTGTGTAGACGCAGCCGGTGACAATGCACGCATCAGAATCAAACAGTTTTGGGGTTCCCGCACGCACACACACACACGCGCACGCACGCATGCACGCGCGTACGCGAGAACGCACCCCCGAACGCGCGTACACGCACGATCGATTTCCGCTACCTTATCGGTAGAATTGCTGGCTTAACTTGTAGCGCATCCTCATCCAAAGCACCGGGAGGGGAGGGGGATCGCGGCATGATAGAGTGGACGATCACTTTCCCCGCGCTGTGTGTGTCCGTGTGTGTGTGTGTCGTGGCCAGAAAACTCGAGACAAATTCCGGCACATTGAAAAAAAAAAAAATTATTGCCACTATACACCGTGCTACATGATGTTTAGAAGGTCGTTGAAGCATCAAACATGTTCAGATTTAAAAAAAAAATATTAGATCAGTGTTAGACGTTCTCGTACGCTTGTTTGAAATTCGCTTCTTCACCCTCGATTGGCACGGGCATTAAATGGCCTCATCAGCAGCGGCACAAAATAAAATAAACCATCAATACACCGATAACACTTTAAATCCCAAAATGAACCAGCTTCTCCCGCATCGTCAAGGTCACACACGAATAAATAAATGCTAACACCCACCAATTACAATACACAACCGCAATGTACATATACACCAACGCATACACACAATCAGCTGACGGCGAAAGGCACGGGCTGAAGCGCAAGTATAAGGCAAGGCAGGGAGGGGAAGGGAGTTAGAGGAAGAGGAGGAGGAAGGAATGGGCGCCAATATTTTTGAATTTTTCGGCCGTTTTTTTGCTCCACCGTCTGAAATAGTTCATCCATTCCTTCAACAGATGGCGCTCGTTCCGCACCTAAAACCTGCAATAAATACGCTGGCTATCGTAGTTTTGGTTGAAGTCTAGCGTATTTTTTTGCGTATTTTTTGACACAAAACGACGCAAAAAACTACGCAGAATAGTGTTGGGAAAAAGAGCACAATTAAGTGTGCTGTGCGCACACGCACGCACATCTCAGTGTGCGGTGCACATTTCGCACTGTGCGCGCACTCCGCACTGTGCGCGCACTCCGCACTGTGCGCGCACTCCGCACTTTTCGCACAGTGCGAGCACACTTCGCACGGTGCGCGCACTTTTCGCACACTCCGCACAGTGCGAGCACAGTCCGGACGTTTCGCACACTTCGCACATTGCGAGCACACTTCGCACAGTGCAAGCTTAACTTGCATCACTTTGCACTGTGCGAGCACACTTCGTACCATGGTGGTACGTACACAAAGACCACGACCACACGACCAGTGTCAGCTTTTTCTCTTAGAGTTCATTTACTCAGCCATCGGGGTCGTCTAACAGTGGATGAACTTGGCGGACACCTGACCTCTTCAAGCCCAACCCCCCCCCCCCCCCCCCACTCCGTCCGCACATCCACGATGGCTATTATTGGTCCCAACAGAAAGCATGTGTAGATCCATGCAAATATTGGAAACTCCATCGATTTGACATACACCTGTTTCGAATCCTTTAAAGGGTATAGACAATATTTTTTCAATCTAAGAGCCCCCTTCTACGCTGCACTTCATTCCTCGCTCTTCTTTTCCACCCTTTTACGCATGGCAAAAGCGCAGAACGCTGAAACACGCGCGCACTGCTGAAATCAATACAATTTAATCATCGTTGGCCCAAGGCATTGGGTAGAGCGAGAAACAACATAATTCTTTGCAAGTGTGGATGGCCGGTACACGAGCACACCGAAACCGCGCGGAGACATTTGCTGCGAGAATCGAATGCACAGAACGCTGCGCTTGACCACCATCGAAAACCAGTTACACAAACACAAGGATACAACACACCCAGACAAAAATTTAAAGGCCCCGAAACACAATATCAACACAGCGGTCCGTAGCCGAAGAAATTATCAGGAAAAATCGGCTGACATCAAGCACGCGTTTCTTTAAAACAACTATGAACTGTGAAGGTCGTAGGTAAACGACGCTCCAGTGGGTTGAGGTTTCTCTTGAATTTGGCTGAGATGAAACGTGTCTGTGCTTGTACTCGGAGCCACCGCTTTGCGATTGTGCAATAAAACAGACAGCTGGTTTCACGCGAAAACTGCTATTCGCGTCGCAGGCTTGCAAAAATTACAATTTTCACTCGGAGCCCTAGTCAAATTTTGTGATTAACTGAAGAGAAGGGGACATGGGACAGGGCGAGAGGGGGGGGGGGGGGCGATGGGCATGTGTGTGGTATGAATGTGTGCAAGCGATTTATGGATCTTTGATTCGCCCCGACTTGAACTCGTTGCACCAACGGATCGGAGTCGCTAATGCTAACTGATGCTAATGCTTAAAGGCGGTTTGTCAAAATATGCTCAGTACTACACCACCTGACTTCCTGTAACATGGTACGAAGTGTACTCGCACAGTACGAAGTGTACTCGCACAGTACAAAGTACAAAGCACTGCACGAAATTTGCGAAACATGCTTGCACTGTGCGAAGTGTGCGAAAAGTGTGGAGTGTGCTCGCACTGTGAGAAGTGTGCGAAAAGTCCGGACTGTGCTCACACTGTGCGAAAAGTGCGCGCACTGAGCGGAGTGTGCGAAAAGTGCCCGCACTGTGCGAAGTGTGCGAAAAGTGCGAAGTGCGCGCACTGTGCGAAAAGGGCGAAGTGCGCGCACTGTGCGAAAAGTGCGAAGTGCGCGCACTGTGCGAAGTGTGCTCGCACAGTTCAAAGTGTGCTGTGCAGTGCGCACAATGAGGTGTGCTGTGCGCACAGTGCGCACTCGCGCACAATGCCCAACACTAACGCAGAAAATTGCTCGAATTTGTGCAGCGGGAGGCATGATAAAATTCTCTGAACGCCTTGATTTCTTCTGTCGCTTTGCGCAGCGGGCGCTATGAACCAAATCTAAACTATCTCCTTTAAATAAATGAAAGATGTTAGTTTCTCGTGCTGTTCCTCATGGGACAGATTAGCTTCCATCCCCCCCCCCCCCCCGCTCAACACTTCAAAGCCTAATACCGAAAACTACCGAAATAATCTTAAACTCCTACCGAAAACTACTGATAAAATTTTGATGCGCCTACCGAAAACCGCAAAAATAATCTGGCCACTCTGGGTATATCTGCGACACATACAGTTAGAAGATTTTAAACTCTGGTTAAGCAACTAGGGTGCCCTCACTTGTGGCACGACCTAGTGCAATAGACCTATCTCTTTGTTCATCGTCTTTAGGGCTGGATTCTATGTGGAAGGTAATCCAAGACCCGCTTGGCAGCGACCATCTGCCAATAAAGATCTCGATTATCAGTAGGAGTCGTACAGCCGCTCAAGTAACCGTTAATTGTGACCTAACGAGGAACATCGACTGGACGAAATACGGCGACCAAATGACCGCTTTGCGAAACCGCGTAGAACCCAGTTTCTCCGTAAATGAGGAGTATACAAATCTCGTTATGGCGATAAACGAGAGCGCTCTCGGTGCCCAAACGAGGCCGGCCCCCAGGCAAGGATTTTTAAAAGACCACCCTCTCCTTGGTGGGACGCGGGTTTGTAAAGCGGTCCACGCAAACAATGAGACCCCAAATTTTGAGTGATTCAGGCCCAGGGGTATGAGGAAGCTTGAGGAAGCAAGGAGAAACGCGCTGCGATGAGAGTTCGCATTCTGTTTTACACGCGCGCTTCACTAACACCAATACAAATACCGTGCTTTGACGAGCCGTCTGTGAATGTGTGTGTCTTCTTTCAGCGAGCTCAACAACTTAGAGCTGCTCGTCACATCGTGTTGTCTCGCTTACACTATAGCATAGAACCATCGCTCCGTATGTCCCCCCTCCTACAAAACCACGCGTACAGCGCGTACAAAACCACCAGTATAGCGCGACGCTTTGTTGGAGATGGTTGTGCGCGTTTTGTTCTTTTCCCGCGTGCAGTGTTTGTGCGTTGATGCGCATTTCGTTCAAAGCCTCGTGCGCTGGTGTGTTTTGGTGAAGTGTGAAGTGAACAAACAATGTGCACAGACGCACATGCAGTGCGTGGATCGACAGGTAAGAATTTGCTGAATAACAGAGGCAACACAGATTGTCGACAAGTTTCCCGCAGCCTGGCTCGACCCGGTACTTTGCAGTATGACGCCATTCGTGTGTATGATAGATTCTGAACGTGTTGTGAAAGTGTACTTTATGTTTCAATAAAGTTTTTAATGAAATAAAAAATGACCGTGTTTGTGTTTGTTGTTAGAATAAGTGCGTATTTGCGATCGTGTCTATGCATGAAAGAAAACGAGAAACGAAAGAAACAACTATCTTTCGATGTGTTCGTAGCATGACTGGAAAGAACACAAACACATTGAGAACTGCACAGCGCACCGTGCGTTACGAGTGGGGAGGGGGAGGGCTCGCGCGAGAGTGTAACTCATTCCTCTAAGAGTAACTGCTAACGGGGGACGGTACTCAAGTCACTCAAAAAATACACTCATTTTGCCGGACGGGGAAGGCTTTTGCCAGGTATGGAGACACCAGTTCCATGGATCTATACAACCATTATAGAGGCCTGGAGCGTAGATGCAAAACTTGCTTAAAGCAAAAAAAAAGATCATACTGGCCGAGATATATCAAAAACCTCAAGCTTTTCACTTTGCTAACGGAGCTTCAGAGTTTGGCGAAAAGGATGCGCAACAGCAAAGCATCTAACGAGAGCGAAAGGGTTCCTGGGGTATGGCTAGAGCCATTTGCACAAAAAGTCTCCCCTGATTTCGATCAAGCACACCCTTTCAAACAATGTGCACATGGGAGTGATCCACACATGAATTCACCGTTCACAGAGCTATCGCTTGCTCTGCACTCCAGCAACAATTCTTCCCCAGGACTGGATCAGATTAGGGACAAATTGCTCCGTAATCTGCCGGTCATGGCGAGGAAACGACTGTTGAGATTATTCAACATTATGTTTATGTTTATGTTTATGTTTATTTGTCTATCGATGGACAATAATGCCCTCTCGAACCATTTTAGCAATGTTTTACAATGAGTTCTTTGCAATGGATTACAATAACATAGAACATAAAAATGTGCACTTTGGAACCAAATTTAACACAAAAACACGATCATTAAACTCAGTTGGCGAAATCCTCGGCTCAAAAGCGTCGCTGACTGCGTTGAAAACACGGCACATGAGTAGGAACGGGTCAGAGGAGCCAAATTGCGTTCTACGGTCGTCGAGGGCCAACATTGCCCGAGTCCGGAGCGGCCTGGCCGGGACGTACAGGTTGATGGCAGCCAGTAGTGACGGAGAGTCAATACGGCCGTCGAGAAGTCCCGTGATGAACGACAACCTGGCTTTTCGTATTCCCTCACTTAGGGTGGGTAGCCCGAGTAGTAAACACCTAGTCCGGTAATCAAGCCTTTGGTTCCATGAGCGAAGTGCAAATCGTGAAATTTCGCGCTGGATTGATTCCAATCGAGCTAACGGACGCGCTGCAGTTGGCCACCATACGATATTTGCATATTCCATCAACGACCGGATAAGTGAGCAATAGAGCGCCTTGGTGCAAGGTATATCATTAAGCTCGCGAGTCATATTGATAACTAGTTCTAGCATTCTATTGCTGGTGGCTACTACGTGATCCAGCTGATCCTTAAATGATAGTTTTGTATCGAGCAAAACACCTAGATCCTTAACACATTGTTTTCGCGCCAAGGACTGTCCATCAAGCGCATATTCATACAATGATGGGCAGCGAGAACGACTGAAAGTGATGGCTTCACATTTATGTGTGCATAGGGATAAAGCATTACGGTTGCACCAACACTGGAACTCATGCAAGGAAGTTTGCAGTCGGGCGTGGTCTTCTGGTTCACGAAAAACACGAAAAATGTTCGCGTCATCTGCGTACAGTAGATGATTATCAGCCGGAAGGATCAATGTCGCGTCGTTGATGAAAAGAAGGAACAGCAAAGGACCCAGGTTGCTGCCCTGCGGGACTCCAGAAGATGCATGCACTGGACTTGACATGTACGGGCCTAACTTCACAGAATATTGACGATCTGTAAGGTACGATCTAAGCCACATTATTATAGGGTTTGGGAGACCAAGTAAGTCGAGTTTCGCTAGCAAGATGGAGTGCGATACACTGTCGAATGCTGCCTTGATATCCGTATAAATAGCATCTAGTTGTAAACCGTTATCTATAGATTTATGGCATTTGCTAACAAATTCTAGTAGATTAGTCGTTATAGATCGCCTGGGTACAAAACCATGTTGATTCACACTAATATAGTTGCAGGCCGAGGCCAACAATGGCTCGTAGATTAGCATTTCGAACACCTTTGCACACACGCTGAGTGAGGTTATGCCACGATAGTTTACAGCATCATTCTTACAGCCCTTCTTGTAGATGGGTGTAATCCAGGAAGATTTCCAAGTGGCAGGAAAGGTTCCACATCTCAGGGACTCCTTAAAAATCTTCATCAGCGAGGGAGCAAGGGCAGAAGCACACCACTTTAGGATAACGGCCGGTATACCATCTGGGCCAGGGGTATATGAGGATTTGACACGTTTGATGGCAGAGGTGATCGTATCGACGGTGATGACTGGTAGCATAGGGAGCAGTGCGCCAACAGGTGTGTTAGAGAGAGCATCGGCCACATCTTCTGGACCAGTAGTTTGAGAAGCGAAGTTGTCCTTGAAGCGCAAGGCTAACAATTTACACATTTCTGGCAGGGAACAGGCACTGTCACCGTCATAACGTATAATGCTTGGTAGCCCAGCAGATTTTCGTTTTTTGTCCATATAACTCCAAAAGCGCCTAGGGTACTTGCAGAGGGAACGTGTAGTTTGTTTCAAATAACTTCGGTGACAGGATCTATTATATCGGCGATAGAGAGAATGAACTCTGATGTAGTAAAGACGTGACGTGCTGTTTCGTTCTGCTCGTTGATCAGAATAGGCTTTTCTTTTTTCTTTTTTAATGCATTTAGTGTGCGATCAGCCCATGGTGGTCCACGACGAGGTGCTGGTGCTCAGCCCATGGTGCTCATTCACATATAGCAGATCTCATGAACTCACAAAAAGCTTCTGTGGCATCGTCAATGGTTGAATAGTCCGAACAGTTAAAAGAATTGTCAAAAGATAAAATCAATCGCTCCAATTTTGGAAGGTCTACACGAGCATAATTTATCCTTTTATCAGCATCAATGGCTGTAGCGATCGTAACTGGGGCTACGATGTCCAAATCAAAGTCATGCGGAGGGTGGTGTTCGTCGATAGTAGTAAGGGGATATTCACAGACACGTATTGAGGAACATGTAGATGCAGCTGGCCAATTTGCGTAAATTAGGTCAAGTATTCGCTCCGATGAGTTAGTATTGAAGTTAAGCTGGTATAGTCCACTCTGATGCAAACCATCAACGAACTGGACACTGCGCGCGGAGCGTGCATGAGGCTCATAGAAATCAAAAGCAGCTCCATTTTCCTCTGACACCGATGTCCAGGATAGCGTAGACTGGTTGAAATCACCAATAAGCATGAACCTGTCTCTCGGACCAAGAGTAGTGCAGATATTAGCAACGAAGTCGATCAATGCACTTATTTTCTCCTCATTCATGCTATGGTTAGGAGGCAGGTAGGCAGCGGCAATAAGCAAACGGTGGTCGCATAACTGAATACATACGCAAGTGAGTTCTAACAGTTGCGGCAACGTAGGAAGCACATAAGGCCGCGGGGCCATGGGGATTCTCAACGCTCATTTTCTCAAGTGCTCTTAGTATTTTACTAACTAAATGCCGTCGGTGAAGAAAGAAACAGCTTTCAAACGTAAACAAACAGTTTACTATGTTCTTGCTTTCAGAAATCCAATGGTAGCGGCACACGATTCGATCGTAGTGGCATATGATTCGACCATAGTGGAACGCGATTCAACCGTACTGGCACGCGATTCAACCATGGTTGCACGCATTCAATCGTAGTGGCATGCAATTCAAAGCAGGCGGTTTGCGATTCGATGCAAATGGCACTAGATTCGAACGTAGATGGAAACAGATGTAATCTTCGTCTTTTTTCCGTTTGGTAGTGCATCTGGGACCAATTGATTGCTATGTTGCAAGGATGCCGAATGGGCCGTGGCGATTCCGGCAAATCCATCCCGAATCTCCTGTATTACCGGTGGGACCAAGCTAGCCTTCATGGCATCAACAGCAGCTGTGAGGGCTGCC
>NC_064602.1:57391783-57396783 GCF_943734735.2 Anopheles gambiae | reverse complement strand
TATCCCCATCCGGGATATACTAGCTAGGTCGAAATAGAGCCTCTTAAAGACCATCTTTGAGTTCTGCAGAGCTAACAGTTTAACTGTGTGAAATTCCTATGGCAAAACTCTTGTGGCTGGCTGTGCGGTGGTCGGTCGTCTGTCTGACATGCGCTTTCACACATGGGTTTGTGCCGTCGGGGTGCAAACGTGTATCATCGTCGGACGGCTTGTTATCGGTTGGTTGGCCGGAAGAGCCACGTTTCCCATCCATACTCCATTTGTTTGTCCTTGTGCTACATTTTGTAAGTTGCTAGTTTGCTTGTGATGAATTACTGTATGTTTGAACGTATGAATGAATGTACGTGATGTGTATAGCTGGTGGGTCAGACACAACTTTAGACAGAAGATCTTTGCATCGATGAGGTCCTTGCAAAGATTTTAACCCTCGATGTTGGCATATAGATCCTTGCTAAGGGCAAGGACAAGGTTCTTCGCAAAAAAAGATCTCCAAAAACTTGCTAGATGCATACTGTCACTCGAAAGCGCTGGAAGCTAAACCTAATAAAGACCCCTGCTACGCTTACTGGACCATTCAAAACGGACTGGATCGAACCTGCAATGGATATAAATTTCGGATACTCCAAGACTATCCATATGATGACCCGGACGAGTACGCCGGATGACAACGTAAAACACGATCTCGACCCCTTCCACGAATGGGCTTCACAAAACAAACTGGATTGGACAACGACGAATTGCACGATAACGACCCCTGCTACTAAAAGTTAGACTAGTCGAGAAGGACTGGGATTGGATAATACATGCACTGTCCGAGTAAACCCGGAATAAGGTGTCCTTCCATGATTACGAGAATGTCTCACAACCATTTCCAACCTAACATTAAGCAAGACATATATATATATACCTATATATATATATATATATATATATATATATATATATATATATATATATATATATATATATATATATATATATATATATATATATATATATATATATATATATATATATATAAATATTTCACGACCTCGGTTAAAAAATTTGCCGAAATCCGTCGGCTTTGATATGTTTTACTGATATGTCAGTTGAAAATTTCCCATTGCCGATAATCAGTACCATTCAAAACTGAAATATCAGTTAAATAAATATTTTTACCGAAACTCGGCAACTCAACATGCCGATTACGTACGTTAGCACTGCTGTCACCGAGGTCATCCGTCAAAACAACCTAAATTTCGGCTTTACTATTTGAGTTACCCGAGGCTCGGTTTTCTTTCTGTCGGTCATCATTTTGTTGATACAGAAACCTTTCGGAGTGATTTTGTGTTATAAAATTAATAGTGTGAAAAATAAATGAAAATATGACACCCAGCGTGAAGAATCCGAGCATCAGTAGCGTACGATCGGGCACGGGTGGGGCTAGGAAGCTCTGTCAATGCACGTAGCCAGTGCACATAAGATCGTCGCTCGGAGCAGTCCTTTTCCAAGGATTACCGGATGCTAGTCCGATTGGACCAACCATTGCCGGTTCATTCGGACTTCCAGGTTTAATTTCCAGTTACCTTTCAGAGGTGAATATCCAAATACTCAACCACGTGACGTCTAATCAGGGTTCACTCAAGCTTGTTTCATTCTGCCCGCTTTACAGAACCGTGTCTGTACCGGTGCCCGCTCCATATCCGGCTCATCTTCCTGTACCTGTACTACATCCAGACGCTGTACACCATCTGGTGTTGTACCGACGCAGGTCCCTGCGCTTCCCATCCCACCACTACTCTCATAAGGGTAGGGTGACTTCCTGCTGTCCAACTAGAGATACGAAGATGTGCACCGGCAATCATCATGGGCTCAGGCTGCTATGGTTGTTTGTCTCAATAAATAATTGCGTTTGTTTATGTTACCTACATAAACCGACTGGATACGCAAATAAAACCACTAAAATTAAAAAAAAGAGTTTTTGTATTTAGCCGAAATCTCGATTTGCTTAATCGAAAATCTCGGTCAAACGGAAAAGTCAAAACAAAATTTCATTTGCATTTTTTAAACGAGATAAGGGCACCAGAAATTTAACCGAGATCTTTGCCGAGATCTCAGTTGTGCATTTCGGCAAAAATTAACCGAGATTCGGCAAAAAATTTTAAGAGTGTAAATATATATATATATATTATATATATATATATATATATATATATATATATATATATATATATATATATATATATATATATATATATATATATATCTATATATATATATATATATATATATATCTATATATCTATATATATATATATATATACATATATATATATATATATATATATATATATATATATATATATATATATATATATATATATATATATATATATATATATATATTTATATATATATATATATATATATATATATATATATATATATATATATATATATATATATATATATATATATATATATATTTATATATATATATATATATATATATATATATATATATATATATATATATATATATATATATATATATATATATATATATATATATATATATATATATATATATATATGGTTGCCGCAGCTTGTTGTACGCGTTGGGGGCAGTTTTGATGTATGTGGTCTTCTTTGTGACATCGAAAACACGAACCGGGTGGTCTGGCTGGTAGTCGACACTGATTCTGTGTGTGTCCCATTTTTCGACAATTGTAGCATCGGGGGGCTGCATAATTCTCCTTACTAATGTCATGCTGTTTGTTGACAATAGTTGACGTAACAGGAATCCGAGGAGCAGTAGCACGATAGGTCTCGTATTTCTTCAGGATTTGTTTTAGTGTATCCATTGAGGTAGCTGCGAAGCGCACAGATGCCATGTTTACGGGGTCGCCGATTCCATCAATTATGATGTTTATCAATTCTTCTTCATCGATGCGTTTTCCGGCGATTCGCTGCATCTCAAGCACATACTTCGTTATAGTTTCATTGCGTGCCATTCGTCGCGCTCGCAATTGTTGGTAGATTTGCTCCATGGACGTTGTCTTCACAAATGCTTTGTCCATCTCCACCTTCAGTTTGGCATAAGTATTGATTTCAGCAGATTTGGCCAATAGTGCTGCAGTTCCAGTGAGCAGCTGGCGCGTGTTGTAGTATTTAGATGTTTCATTCATATTGTACGGCTCGAATACACGCTCCAATTCCATGAACCATTCATCCACACTTTCATCATTGTCACCGCTAAATTTCTCTAGAAACTTGTCGAAACCCATAAAAAGTTGCGGTGGTGTATTCATAGGTTGGAATTCAGGCAGCGATTTGTTGGCGAAGCTCAAGAATTTCCAGTTTGGTGCGAAGAGCATGAATTTCATCACGGTCGCTCATGATTGCTACACTCGGCGTTCTTCCTACATCACTGGCTGTTTCGGCATTGTTTCCTGTATCACACATGATGACAGGTGCTAGCTTCATCTCTCCCGCTTGAGATGCTTCGGGAATCTCATCGCGGCCATCTTGCTTTTCACTGCGAACACATGGCGGTGCGTATGGTTCGAACAGCTTTTTTATCTGCGACATTGTTGCTGTAGGTGGCACTTCAACGCCATTACTTTGTAATGTACACACCATTTCCTCCTTTGTCGGCATGTTCTGAGGTGAATCCCACTTCTGAGTTGTAATATACACGGTTTTTTTTAAGTTTTTTCACAAGGAGTTTATTGTAGAAGGTCTTTTCCCCAAGGCTTATTTCTTTTTTTTCTGTTTTGACAGCTCGCACACTGTCACTTCTTCGGACATCGTATTTGTCAAACCCCAAGATGCTCACAAACCCAAGATTACTATAAAGTCAAGATGTTTACAATATATATATATATATATATATATATATATATATATATATATATATATATATATATATATATATATATATATATATATATATATATATATATATATAGCTATAACAAATACGATGTCCGAAGAAGTGACAGTGTGCGAGCTGTCAAAACAGAAAAAAAAGAAATAAGCCTTGGGGAAAAGACCTTCTACAATAAACTCCTTGTGAAAAAACTAAAAAAAAAAACGTATATATATATATATATATATATATATATATATATATATATATATATATATATATATATATATATATATATATATATATATATATATATATATATATATATATGTATATTGTAATATACGTTTTTTTTTAGTTTTTTCACAAGGAGTTTATTGTAGAAGGTCTTTTCCCCAAGGCTTATTTCTTTTTTTTTCTGTTTTTTACAGCTCGCACACTGTCACTTCTTCGGACATCGTATTTGTTATAGCTATATATATATATAGCTATATATATATATATATATATATATATATATATATATATATATATATATATATATATATATATATATATATATATATATATATATATATATATATATTGTAAACATCTTGACTTTATAGTAATCTTGGGTTTGTGAGCATCTTGGGGTTTGACAAATACGATGTCCGAAGAAGTGACAGTGTGCGAGCTGTCAAAACAGAAAAAAAAGAAATAAGCATTGGGGAAAAGACCTTCTACAATAAACTCCTTGTGAAAAAACTTAAAAAAAACCGTGTATATTACAACTCAGAAGTGGGATTCACCTCAGAACATGCCGACAAAGGAGGAAATGGTGTGTACGTTACAAAGTAATGGCGTTGAAGTGCCACCTACAGCAACAATGTCGCAGATAAAAAAGCTGTTCGAACCATACGCACCGCCATGTGTTCGCAGTGAAAAGCAAGATGGCCGCGATGAGATTCCCGAAGCATCTCAAGCGGGAGAGATGAAGCTAGCACCTGTCATCATGTGTGATACAGGAAACAATGCCGAAACAGCCAGTGATGTAGGAAGAACGCCGAGTGTAGCAATCATGAGCGACCGTGATGAAATTCATGCTCTTCGCACCAAACTGGAAATTCTTGAGCTTCGCCAACAAATCGCTGCCTGAATTCCAACC